>NC_053120.1:24611994-24874494 GCF_010015445.1 Perca fluviatilis
AAATCTGTCACAGTAGGTCTAATCCACTCGGAGCTGCCTAGTTCCTATATACCCATTCTTCATTTTACTTTAAATAGAGATGTAGATGTGTTTATTTCTCCTCTGTATTGAGCTGTTTAAGCCCCACAGACGCACATAAATCTTAACAGTATTTCAACATATGTAATTTTATATTAATAATATATAACTTTTATTGTGTTTCTGTTCATTTGTTTGGTTTTACATGCCAGTTTAAGGCTTAAGATTCTGTGTGTGTGTGTGTGTGTGTGTGTGTGTGTGTGTGTGTGTGTGTGTGTGTGTGTGTGTGTGTGTGTGTGTGTGTGTGTGTGTGTGTGTGTGTGTGTGTGTGTGTGTGTGTGTGTGTGTGTGTGTGTGTGTGTGTGGAAATGATGGTCATTTAGTCTGTCTGTTTGTATTCGACAGAGTTGCCAACAGTTTATCCTGCTCACTCTAGTGGTTAGTTGATAAGAATATAAAGAGATTATAACCCTTTGCTCCTCTTCCCCCCCAACAGAAAACTGAGAATAAGGAGGCTGACAGTGCCCAGATTGTGACGGTCCAATACACAGAAACTACTGAGGAAAAGTGAGTAAAGGCCTTTACAGTGTATTTGTGTCTTTTTTCAGATTTCAATTTTTATTTATTTTAAAGCTGCATTAAGCATTTTTTGACAACTAGAGGGCAGATCCATCCTGTGGATCTATCGGAACAAATACACAGTAACTACCTCTTGTGAGGTAAACCAATGCTGGTGAACCAAAACAGTGAGTTGAATCTTGTTTCCGAGCTGCAGGCTGTCGTGTTTTTTGTCAGCGGGAGAGACAGAGACCGATTACGTAAAGCAACTGTAGACATAACAAACTAGTATGTTTCACTGTTTTAGAGTGGTACTTAACCAGAGTGGCTATTTGAATGGGATTGTAATGAAAAATAACATTTCTGCCTTGATATTATATATGCCACATTTTTGGCTTTTGCCCGCTTATCAGTTTTTACAATCGGTGTGATTTATGATACAGTCATTTTAAAGCATGACCCTCCAAACTGCTTCAGAGCTTTAGTGGTCAATATAAGAACCTTTCCTTTCTTCTCCTTTTTTTTTTTTTAATCAGTTGTAAGTCTGGGTATGAAACATCCAAATCTACAGGACAAAATGGGAGAAATCAGTTTCAGCAGAACTAGAATGAAAAGAGGAAATACACAAGAACGGTGGCTCCTCATAGTTTTATTTTGGTTTTCATCCTCATGTATGTGGCCGTCCTGCTGTATACATAATGTTTAGAGCTAGGCCACAGCATTAGATTCTGCAAAGGCTTGTATTCTCCAGTGGGTTGTGAAACAAGGGAAGAAGACTACTGCAACTATCATGATGTCATATAATGATTACTTTGAATTATTGATGAATCTGCCGATTATTTTCTTAATTAATCAAGTGGTTGGTTACAAAACAGAATAAAGTGAAAAATAACCATCTCAATCTTCCAAGATGATGTCATAAATTTTGTTTTTTCTCTGACGACCTGAAAGACCCAAAGAGAATATGTGTAGTATAATGTAAAAGAGGGAAAAGCAGCAAATTCTCATATTTAATTTATGGCATTTTTGCCGGAAAAATGACTTAAACAATTTATGGATTATCAAAATAGTTGCAGATACATTTTCAGTTGATTGACTAACTGATTGATTGACTAATAGTTGCAGCTCTAGATGACTGAGATGCAAACCAATGCCCTGCAGAGTGACTTGTTCTAACACCAAGGTAGAAAGGGAGTCTGTTTAGGGGTTATACGGACAGACGTATCAAATAATATTAGAGTTTTGATAACAATCTGATATTAAAACCGTTAAAGAATTTCATCTGCATGAAATTTGCCAAAAATAATACATTTCTCTGGCACGAAACTGATTATCAGCACTTGATTTCAGTTTCTGCCCTTTTTCTCCCCATTTGTTGAGTTGTTTTTTTCAGTGTTCCTCATACTTTTCTGTTATTCTTCATCAACAGGAATCCTGGCAGTGAGCTGCAGGTATACTACGCACCTCATCACACCTACAGTGACTTCTTTGATGAGATCAATCGTCGTGGCGACACTTTCTACGTCGTGTCCTTCCGCAGGGTAAGTTTGAACTTGTTTGGTCCATTCCACTGATTTGAGTGGAGAAACGAGCGCTGGCTCCCACACACACACACACAAGTCTGACACGGTCATTAAACTGATCACATAAAGTAAAAATAAAAATAAAAATACTTAAATGGATGTTTTCACAGCTCAACACGGATCATTTTGTGTTTGTCATGAGATTTCCTTCTTCCAAACTGGCCGTAAAAAGTGACAAGTTGATGCTAGAAAGAGTAACTTATGAATCATAAATTATATGTAATCGGTTGGTTTCTCAACAGAGAGATTTGAGAGAAAAGTGGAGGGTGGGGGAGGGGATGAAGGGTGGTAGTTACGCCCAAGGGTGTAACTACCTCTTTCCAGTCCAGTTTCCTTAGTCCTTTTGCAATCATGAAGACCATGTTTTCGATTTTAGGCATGGCCATATGTCACTGTTAATCTTCTTGGCCTTTATTCATTTGACCATTTTTCCCACATTTGAGACTCTGGACCTAACCTGTTTTGAGTTTTCCCTCTCCATATGATTTAATTCTGGACATATTATAAAGAGTTCTTTGATTACTTTAGGTTTGTTTCTTTCTTTTGTTATCAAGAAAAAGAAAACAAATTTGCTGCAGAGGAACTCTTTTTCTCCCCATTGAGGTTTGTGTTTCGTTATCATGGGAAGTTGCTGCTCCGTCTCTTGTCACTGAGCTGTGTCGAATAAGACCCATAAATACAGTAACATTAGGAAAATGTAATAAGAAGATATGTTTCTTACCCAAAACACATTTGGTCAGTGTTCCAAAGAGCTCATATCACACTCAACACCTCCGGGTGGTGTTAAGCCCTTAAATTCTCAGGATTACTCAGTCGGGCGGGAGTTTTGAAGCATGTGGTCAAAGCTCAAGACCCCTTGTCACCAAACAAGTCACAAAAAGCTTGGCTTTCAGTTGGCATGGTGACAGCAGGGACAATGATCACTATGGTGTAGCCGAGTTGAGGGCCTCTACAGGTCAAGTAGCTGTCCGTCAGTTTCTAGCAGCTTTGTGTTGCATGAGCAGCGAGGGCGGGCAAAAACCTCTCCGATATTTTAACTTTGATACCAAACAGTTAAACAAAAATAATAGAGTAATCCCCAAGGTTTGATTCTTACTGACCGAAGATTTTGCTATGATAAATCACCCAGATGTAGTGACTCTTCCTAAATGGAGTTCTTGACTAACATGTTGAAAAATGGCATATAGTAACACTTGAGAGAAAAGAGCATAACAATACCACAACCGAAAATGAAATGCAACTTATGTTTGAAAAATGGTAACCTTTTTTCGTTTAATCACAGTTGAAAACAATAACAACTATGGGGAAATAGGCTTTTCAATTATTTTAAAGCTATGATTTAAAATCAAAAAAGTTTTGAAATAAAAATTTTTTTTATTTGATATGAGGATGTAGGGCTGCATGCAACTATTTCTCAGTTAATTGATTTAACGGTTTGGTCTGTAAACGCAAATCCTAATATCTAAAAGTCCAAGGTAATGGTCTTCAAGCACTTTGTTTAGTAGCGCTTGTTTAGTCTGAAGACAAAGAAATGCAGAAAATCTTCACAATTGATAGTGTGTGAAAGACAGTCCTGCCTCCTTTTATTACTTTCCGGCTCTTTTGGATGTTTTTTTTTTTTTTTTTTATATATATAAATGAAGTGGACTTATCCTTGTTTTAATAAGTGGGAAAGGTTAGAGGAATAAAAGCATTATTGGATATGACAAAAAACACTTTACGAAGCATTAAATAGTAAAAGACACAGATCATTATTTTACTTTTTAATGTGTGTGTGTGTGTGTGTGTGTGTGTGTGTGTGTGTGTGTGTGTGTGTGTGTGTGTGTGTGTGTGTGTGTGTGTGTGTGTGTGTGTGTGTGTGTGTGTGTGTGTGTGTGTGTGTGTGTGTGTGTGTTTCAGTCGGTATGATATTATTACAAGACTAGCTCTGGATTAAATTTGGAATTTTGTTTGGATTTTAAAGCCAATCACTACCAATTTTGACTTCAGTCCCTCGAGGCAACTCGTCAGCCTCATCATGACCTGCTCTTGCCCTCGCCAGTAGTTGAGGTCACTCTCTACAGTGTGTTGCACGCTCAGAGAGATCCATGCTTAGGTCAAGGTTACTTTAAGCCCTCGACAGATACATTACCACCTGTGGCTTTGTTTAAGTGTGAAATGAGGTGAGGTGATGGAAAACATAACTCCCAACAAGACCAAAATATGAAACTGCTCTCACTCTGTTGCCGTTTTGCGGTCTTGCTTCACTCCTCGTGTTGTTTTTAGCACCTGTGGCTTTATGTAAGTGTGCATTGAGGTCAGGTGGTGGAAACACTGGCTGCTTTCACCGTGGACCGTATCCCATAGGGTTCAAGGAAAAATCACCTGTTGTCATGGCAGCTGCAGCTGTTATATCAGCTTGACAAGCTCGCCGGCCCCCCCATGATGAGCAGTAATGGGTTTTTTTGTTTTCCTGCCATCCTCCAAACACAGTCAAGGCACCCTCTCAGTCATTTTTAGCATGTAATATTCCCTTTGGTGGCTTTATAGCCTATCCCTAATTCCTTGCAGTGCCACGACCGTATATATCACACCAAACCCTTTATTCTGAAGAAAACCCTACTAATGAAGTTACAAAAGCTAACCTCTTAGCTGTGCAACATTTAGTGTCATTTTGATAAAATGTATTTGGCATTATGAACAACACTTTCTTTTCTTTCTCCTACATTGCTCCTTCCTATCTTTTCGCAGTAATCCCTTCCCCAACCTCAGACCATACTCCCGCCTGTCATCACCTCACTTCACAGTGCTCCTTATTTTTCATTTCACCCAGGCTGAGTTTTGCAAGCCAAGTGTGATAGAGGTAACCTGTTTTCAGTTGGTCTCTTGATAGCTCTTGAAGCCAGTCTTGCAGGTGATGGAAAACAAATCATGGGTGATTTCTCTGTAATGTTAACTCTGTAATGTCATAACTCTTCCTAAATAGGCACTCCACTAATTTTACACATGAAGTTCAGTTTACTTTTTATGAGTAGTACTACTACAACCAGTTGCATAATGTCTGCATCATGCATTATCTCAGGCTTGAGAAATGTATAAGAGAAAGCCAGTGTTACAAACTGGAGGTGTGGAGATTGAAAGAAGTTGGTATTTAGGAGGCGGGGGGTTCTAAGTTAAGGCGCTATTGAGTCTAAACACAGCCGTGTGTGTGTGTGTGTGTGTGTGTGTGTGTGTGTGTGTGTGTGTGTGTGTGTGTGTGTGTGTGTGTGTGTGTGTGTGTGTGTGTGTGTGTGTGTGTGTGTGTGTGTGTGTGTGTGTGTGTGTGTGTGTGTGTGTGTGTGTGTGTGTGTGTGTGTGTGTGTGTGTGTGTGTGTGTGTGTGTGTGTGTGTGTGTGTGCATTCCTCTCTCCACCACAACTCCTTCTGAAAGGATGTGCTCAGATTAAAACCTTCCTTCTCATTATTTAATGAGTTGCACAAAAGCCATTCTTAATAGCCCCTCAGGAACTGTGCTGGTTATTGCCATTTTGATCTCAGACTTCTCATAGATTTAAAAAATGCTTAAATGGCCCAAGGTGACCGAATTGAAATGATTGAGGGATTTTAACTGTTTAGATAGGGCGAGGCATGAGAAAAGTGAGTGCTCAATTTGAAGAATTTTGTGGCCCTCATGGAAATTGAGTTATGCTAGGACCTTTGAACTTCCCAGATGACCATTGCATCATCGATAACCTCATGTTGTTAATGCAAGTCCTCCAGTAGGTCTCCTTAGAGTTATAAACTCGACTCCAAAATCTTGATCAAGAACTGGCAAATGCATGCATCCGACGATTTTTTATTTGCTTCAATAGGAGTTGTATTTTCCTCTTGATGACCTTCTTCTCTTTGTTTTCAGGATCATCTTCTACTTCCTGCCACCAACCACAACAAAGGAAGTCGACCCAAGATGTCTCTGGTGTTGCCAGCCATGAACATAAACGGTATGCACTGCAGCACAGACACAACAGTTGGGGTGTTTGGTCACTCAACACAATGTAACCGATGAAAGGCCAGCTGGGAACAGATTCAGAAACACGTCTCCCCACAAGAATGCATTACTTATGGCGTAGGACACTTGTAAGGCAAAACTCCTATGACCAAAATAGAGCAGTTTTGCTTTTATAAGCCCATTAATGTGATTCTGATCCTTTCTTTTCATATGTGCTGGTATTTTGTTTCCCAAAATCTTATCCTCTTGGATGCAGAGTGTTTGTTGCGTTTGTTTCTTTATGGATAATTCTTTTTGCCAAAAAGATTCTTGGACATCTGGCGTCTTGTTAGTAGAAGGTCTTTGCTACCTACTTCCCTCTGAGCCCTTTGTGGTTTCTGTTATGACCTTCAGCCTCTGATTATACTCAGCATTTAGCAATGCTGTCAAGTGTCTGTACAGCCACTGACCGAACTAACCTGACTCCGCCAGATGGATTGCTTCGCATTTGCTCGGCATATCCATCTGGGAACTTTCCGTTGGAGAACTTTTGGGAAGGGGCGGAAATACTGGTTAGCTGATTGGATGAACCATCTGTCTATCACCTATGTTGGTGATAGACGGGCCAAATCAACCAATCAGATCCACGAAGCGTATGAAAATACAACCACAAGCCCGCCCCTGCTGCTGCAGGCAAAGCATAGCTCGTTAGCTCAGCATGCAAGCAACATGTCGGTAAAAGATATTTGCCGTTTGTGTAACGAGAATTTAGGAATAAAAGGCCCCATTTCAGGTTCCCGCTCCATATTCCAAAAGAAGGATCCAAGAGAAAAAAAGCATTAGCGAGCGGCTAACAGAATTAGGGCTACCGCTGTCTGAAAATAGTGGTTAGCTGATTGGATAAACCATCTGTCTATCACCTCCTAAACCACCTCAAAACCAACGCTGATTGGCCCGGTCGTTTGGCTAACGGCTCCAAATTTTCTCTATCTCAAGATGCCAGACTGATCTGCGAGTGGAAAACTGGAGCTCGCGAGATCAGGACGGTCTCACGAGGCTATGACCGAACCACACACAGACACAAACATGAGGAAAAAAACAGCTTTTTCAATATGGTCATATCCTATTGGCTTTGATTTTTATTTGTTTTGTACTGAAAATGATCAAGTTGAGGACTTGGCAGCGAGGTGTATATTTTATTAGATTTACTTAAATATTTTTTTATTATTCTTTATATTAAAGATATAACATTGTTAAGAAAAACATTTAAAAATGCCTTTATGCTGGCAAAACCTAGTGTGACCACATCTTTGTTATCCCTTCATACACCCATTGCTTGAATTGTTGGCTTTACATTCATCACCAACTTTAACGTTTTTAATAAAGGTCCCATATCATGCTCATTTTCAGGTTCATACTTGTATTTTGGGATTCTACTTGAACATGTTTACATGCTTTAATTTCATAAAACATTGTTTTTCACATTATATTTTCATACTATCTGTCTGAATATATCTGTATTCACCCTCTATCTGAAACGATCCATTTTAGCGCCTCTCTCTTTAAGCACCCCCCACCCGAAAAAGGTCAGCGTTTCCGGTTCTTCTTGGCATCTGTGCACCATCATTGCTGCTGAGGAATGACTGTAAGGGCACTGTAGCGGCACTTTTTACCTATATACCGTTTATAGTTGTGACATCACAACCGGACGGAAGTCCTGACCGCTAGTTTAAAGGCACAGTATCTGAATACAGGCTGTGTGCATTTTTTTCTGTAGGTTGAGCGTTTCGATACTTTAGTATTTTTATTGCACCTCGACCTTCTTTATAATCAAAAAAACACATGGAAATCTCACATTTTACAATGGGATCTTTAACAAAGGACACCACTCATCTAGACTGCTTTAGTTCCTCTTAAAGAGAACAATTGCCGTCCACATCTTGTCAATGTGGGGGGGCGATAACCGTGCACCTGGTTGTGGTTTTTGGATGGGTGGTTTTTACTAGCCCATTTGAGATGCAATCACCTATTTATTTGACTGCCTGCCCTTAAAAACAAAATCCATCGGGGAAAAAAAATGCATCACTGGTATACATGAGGTACGCCTCAGTATCAGAACTCTATCGGCAAGAACCTTGGACTTCGATTGCCGCATTTGTTGCCAAATTGTTATGCATACAGATGTATACAGATGTTTTTGATTTCCATGAGCTCATCATAGCTTTTCCCCATGGTCCTTAGTGCTGCTTGATTATCGATTTCAAAATGTCAAAGTCAGGTCATCAGAGACTTCAGTGGAAAGTCTTCTTTGTCCAAATGCTGCAGTTAATTATCAGGCGGCTTTGTTTTCAGCAAGCCTGCAAGACAGTGAACTGAAAGGAAACCTGCTGAAGAGGGATTGTGTTTATGTAGGGTGTGAGCAATTAGGGAAGAGGGCCTGCTGTTGTTGGTTGTTTGCCTGGCATTTTTATCAGAAATCCTCTTGTTCCTCTGATATCTTCTTGTCTTGTCTGTGGCAAAGCACCAGCAATAGATTTGATTAGTCAACCAGCTCTGAGAGGAGTGAGTCAGTGGAATATGAGCCTTTTACTCAACAGGGAAGACATGGCCAACGGGAAATAACTTTTTTTTTTTTTTCTTTCTGGGAGGGGGGTGTTAGAGATGAAGATTGATGAAGGTAAACATTGTTCTTGGTTGGTCTTGTCAGGGAGGAATGTTAAAGTCCGTGCTGGTCAGATGGCCCATTGAAATAGCAGTAAATAGTGAAATCCAAGACCTCTTTTTCAGCTAATTGTTGAAATGGCTAAACAAAGGTGGCATTCAGGAGAAGATATCTGGTCTGGAAAGATTCCCGTTAGCTCAAGAAAAGGACCTTCGATTTGCATGCTCTGGATGCCGGCAGTTGGCCGTAAATGCAAACCTTGTGTTCCTCCTGTGATTTAAATCAAACGTTTTTTCCTGCTTGTTTCGGGTGTTAGTGTGTTTGCATCTAATGTGCTGGCTGGATCTTTCAGAGAGAAGACTAACAGCAGTTTCATGTTAGCACAGATGCACGTACGGTAGCTTCAGTTTCAGATGCCACAGCTGATCCTCCTGGTAGTTCCTCGTTGCCGGAAAGGACTGTAGTTTAAAAAGCAAGCCAACAGAGGCTGACATTGAAAAGAGGTTGCTGGTGGTTCTCTACACTCGTGTGGTCCTCCTTCCTTCAACATATAAAGCCCCATGTGTCACACAGATGACAGCCATCAAGTCGCATTTTAGATTTATGTTGTCTTTGTTTGGAACTTTGAAGTGATTAAGTGCAAATGTACACATTAAGGTGGGTGAGACACTTAGAAAAGCAGAAATTCTGTCTTCTCGCTGGAGCATGGTTGCTCCACAGTGGAGGATAATTCTTTCCAGCTCCCTGTAGCTGCTCTCCTTCAGGAATGCCTTCCTTCTCCAGCCACTAAATGGTTTTCATCTGGAGGAGGTGGATAGATTCTGCTAATCTGGAGCGAGCGTTTGGTCTGTCGGGGTCAATAACTGAACAGCATAGATCGAGACTTTGATGTACGCCTTCGCTTGTTTCTGTCTCGCTGCGTGTCCATGGTTCAGGGGCTCTGGTAAAGTTACTTGACCTTGGCCGCCTCGATTCTCTGAAATGAAAATGTATCTGGCTGAGCAGTGGCTCCTCATAAGGACTGAAGGTTGTGTTTATTTAACGATCCCAAGTTTGAAAGTAGCTCAATCAAGTGGAAGCGACATGTTTGGAGGAGAGGAATGTTTAGGAGATGACATCATTTACAGGTGGATCGTAAGGGGGAGACGCACTGCAGTCTATTTTTACTTGTCTGAGATTGTACATGTGCGCCGTAGCTAACAGGCAGCTTTCACTGGGCGTTCAACGTAGAGCTCTGCACCACTGAAGGAGTTGGGGGTCAGATTTTCCTACTCCTAATCTAAACAAACATCCCCACCAATGCTCTGAAAAGAAGTGCACTCTTACCAACCCAAATGTGTAACCCTTGTCATCCTTGCAAAAATAAACTTGTGCAGGTGATTCTTTGCCTCAGTGACGTAATTCTCTATACATAAAGCTGGTTATCAGCCATGCTAGCTGCGTTGCTCTGTTGGTCGTCGGTCCACCACTCTGGTGCAGAGTCAGACTGAAATATCTCAATAAGTATTTGTTTGTTTGCAGTGAAATTTTGTACAGACGTTCATGGTCCCCAGGCAATGGATCCTACTGGCTTTGGTTATCCCATTGCTTTCCCTCTAGCTCCAATGACTTTGCCAATTTTGTTTTTTAGTGATATGCCTATTGGATGAATAGCCATGAAAATTCAGTTCAGACAATCATGTTCCCCTAAGGATTAATTTAAATAACTTGGTGATCACTTAACTTTTCCTCTAGTGCCATCATCAGGTCAAATTTTAAATAATTTTCTGAACTTGTAATTTATCACTAAATTCCTGCTAAACTAATGACTTTCCCATCAGGCGCAGCTTTACTTTGTTTTTAGTGCTAATTTTGCAAATGTTAGCATGCTTAACTAAGATGGTGAACATGGTAGGGAACATATGGTACCTGCTCCTACAGACTCCCACAGACTCTTTTAGTCTTATTGCCTGTGACATTAATTTTATAATAGTAAAATATTGCCTTATTGTTCAACGTTGGCTTGTTCTTCTACTTTAGAACACTCCAACCATTTATTTAATAAAAGGCAAAATTTTCAGAATCAAAATGTTCTGAAAATTGGCCGGATTAGTAGATTATGTAAATGTAAATTGCCTAATTGACATCCTATACGACCCAATTCATTTTTATTGGGCCTGTAATTTTGTGATTATACTGATGAATTGCTTCCATTCTGACGTTAAAAAAAAATAAAAAAATAAAGCTTTCTTCAGTGTTTGTGCCAGTCTGGCAGCCACCACTCTCCCAAGATGCACTCTCAGGTTTCCTGAGCTGCGTCGTTGCCAGACATCAGGGTTTTATCAGCACACACCAGCCTACTGTGTCGCTGAAACTTTCTGGAACATCTCCAGATGGCACTAGTAAAAGGGGGAAGGAGACCACGCAGAGCAGGACGGTAGATTTGGCAGCTTCTTCAAAGAGCTGCTGTTTGAAGCAGCTGGATGTTTGTGTGTTTCCTGTTTCACTGTTCAGACTTCTCAAGCAGTTGGCTGAATAGAATTTAGACACTTTGGTAATTTGGTGAAAGGTGGATGTAAACAGTGTGGGGAATTAAATGGGAAACCTCAATTTGGATAATGGCTTAGACTATGGCCCACAAATTACAGTGTCATTATTTTGTAATTATTGGGCACTTACAAAATAATTATGGGATCTCGTTAAGGGGACATACAGTACATTACAGAACATAAAGTCTCAAAAGAAAGAGGTAACCACTTAAAACTGCATACATTGATTTCTTTCTTTTTTTTTTTTTTTTTTTACAAGCTGTAAACACAGCATTGACATATCACCACACATAACGTGTTGTAACGGTTGCCTGTAGTGTGCCCACATCCAGCAGACACAGAGCAACATTAACATTCATTTGAAGTCCTGTTTCTGTAAGTCCAATATTTACTCTCCTTTGAGCTCTGTTTTGGTCTTCACCAACTCCTGAGGGAAAAATCTGTCTCTTTAGCAGCTAAATTCCCCATTCATTAGACATAGACTAGTTTTGGTGTATAATTCTTTTAGTGGAGGATAGTTAATAATAATAATAATAATAATAATAATAATAATAATAATAATAATAATAATAATAATAATAATAATAAATAGTTAGTACATTGGGCAAAACGGTAATGAGGTATGTGCGCTGTAACACAAAGCAGTGTTTTTCTGTGTACTTATGGAGTAAAGTCAAGGTATGTTGGATGTAAAATTGTAAAAGAAAAAAATTAAATAAAGCTAACTTTAAAAGGACTGCCAAACTCATGCACCTTGAATCTCACAGGGTGCTTTTCACTACCATCTATCTATTCATCTATCTATCTATCTATCTATCTATCTATCTATCTATCTATCTATTAGATATTTTGCGGAAATTTTATTTCATTAATAAAGCTACCTCCATAAGTACAAAATGATTACCCCTTTTATTCAAAGATGTTTTGCCTTTTTTTTTTTCTGTGCTTGCATTTTATCAGAATTTGCAGGATTTCCATTATATTCATCCTCGTGCATTTGGATTATGCATGCGACACGTTTCCATTTCGTGCTGCCTATCTGTTGGACTTCTGTTTATTATTGGAGTTGAATGAGCTAAGTGGTAGTAACGTCGGAGCAGTTTATTTTGAACTGAACAGAATCCACAGGCTCGACTCTGCAGCAATGACAGAACCTTGAACCTTGAAGGGGGAAAAAAATCTGTTGTGATCTCATCAAGCTATATGAAGATACACAGAGGATAACGTTTCCAGCTCTGCTTCAGGCAGAAGCCTAATTTGAGATAGACTTAGCGTGACAAAATCCTAACCCGGAGGATGACTTCCAGAGATGTCTGTTGAAACACTGAAGCCATTTGAAAAGTTCCAGTTTCGCTGCAGGTGCAAAAGAAGAAGTTCCGCAGCAGATGAAGTCATACTCAGCATTGCGTCTCCTAACCATTTAATGATATGAACATCCGTGGTGGAGTCTTTTGGCTGCAGAAGGGGCTATTGTCACTGTACAATCTGATAAACTTTCTAAAGTACGTCTGTGGAAATCCTGCAGAGAGGCAGAAGAAGCTGATGTCTTGCACAGGTGTCTGGAAAAAGACTGCAGCTTTTAAACAATTTGCAGCATGCATTTTAAAGACACCTACAGCTCCATTCCTGGGTCATATAAGAGTGCACTAAAACTGACTGAGGTGTGTTGGGCTTGAGTGCTCCATATGGGGAATGTTGCTATCATCTTGACTCTCTCGCCGACATTCATAGGAAGCCACACGTTCTTAAGTTTAAGTCTGTTAATGTAAATACACAAGGGATCCCTAAGCATGTTGTTAATAGCTTTTTCTAGCAAATGATTTTACAAGCATGTCCACTCTAAAGCATGTTCTTCCCCCGGGCTGAGCAAAGTTAGGCTGTGGGAGACCACAATCCAAGAACCACACTGACTCATCCACATCGATCTTTTTCTTTCTTCTCTGAACACAACACAAAGCCTGAAGGATCCTGACTCATCATCAGTGATCGCTCTTTTTCCCACACTCTTTCCAGAATTTCTTCTCTTCTCCTCTCAAATTTGCATGTCCTGCTCTTGTTTAGGGCTGTTTTTGTTTATCTCTATGAAGAAATCCAGAATGTGACTCACCTCTGGACTCTATGTGTGACCCTGCGTCCACCCCTCTCTCGCTGCGGTTCTCAGCCCTAACCGCTTTAAACAATACTCCTTTACATTCCACAAAATACTCTCTTATCATGTCTCCCTGCAACCAATATGACAAAAAAATCCTGCCAGTAATTATGATGACAAATAGTTTGGCAGTTTCACCATTCGTCTTGAGTCTCGAGTTGATTAAATCTTTTGCCGTGACATAAATCCACTGGTGATGGAGAAAATACACAAATGAATCTACAATACCTTATTTATTTATTTATTTATTTATTTATTTATTTATTTATTTATTTATGCATCAAAACTAACAACCTTTCGCTTCCTCTCCTGCCGTTACAGACAGCATCATAAGGGACAAAGACTACGAGGTAATGATGCAGATTGACTGTGAAGTAACGGACACCAGGATCCTCCACATCAGGTCTTCCACCATCCCACCTTTGCTCCGGGTCAACCGCACAGGCACGTTTTACCAGCACTCATCGACAGACAGCCAGGCTGCGCCTCCTGTCGGTGTGCTAATGGGCTCTGCTTAGGATCATCCAACAGTTATTATGAGAACTCCTTAACTAAACCCAAGAAGACAAACAGAAGATAATACCTCAGTTAACCCTATTTTGGTGTGATAAAGTATATTTTAAATCTGGTGAATTCCCACTGACTTGATTTAGTTTTGAATGAAAGGCAAAGGTAGCTCAAATTGTCGGCCACGTTTTTTATTACGACTGATACCCAAGGTAGACTGTAAAAGGGTCCGAGCAGACGCTAGCTCCTTGTGTGGCAAAACTGACTTCTCTCTGTAACCCCAGACGCCCCACATAAGGGTAATTGCTTAACGGCAGGGGGCTGAGCATTGAACCCTGAGTCACCCCGTCATAACACAAATACTTTTACCCCATAGCAGCTCTTCTCATGTCTGCGCTTTCTTTTTGGGTTCTTAATTTTGGGAACGAACTACAAAGCCAGAGGAGAAAACTCAAAGTGAGTATACACCCAAAATTGATCTCACTGGAAAGGCATTTGTGATATTAATGTTTAGAAGTACAACATGTTCTGTGTTTGTATCATAGCTACAGAATGGAGTAGATTTCTTTTACTCATTTGTAGTCGGTTTGCCCCTCTAAAGCACATTGTGAGAACAGTGAAACAGTAAGAGATGCCAGATTAATTACACGCAAGAATAAGGCATTCAGTAAACTCAGGAAGTCAGGGGATCTGTGAAAGCTAGTAGGCTAACCACTATGTTGTTGGCTGGTTTCCATTAATTTAAGGATTTCAGGTGCTTTGTTTTTAACATTGTATTGATGAAGAATTTCAAAGTTTCCTCTGTCTAATCATTATGCGCGCATTGTGGGAACTTTTTTTTTTTTGTAATCCACTCCAGAAAACCAAATTACATATTGTATATGAAATAACAAATGGTGGATTGGAAGGAAACTTACTGTAAATGTTAGAACTAGGAGATTTTTCAATGGGTGGACATCCTGAGATTTTATCTTGATCAAATTTGAAACACCTGCCTTAACCGTTGAGCTAAAACAGCCCATGTTTGACATAAAACCACTGGTGAAAAAAGCAAGTCCTGACTTCTCCGTCCACGGGCTAAATTGCACTTTTATTTTGTGCCGATATTGGTTTAAAACTGTTTGATGGAGTTGCATTTTGCATTTTTTTTTTTTTTTTTGCACTATAAATGCAGAACCTGGGAAGATCAGTTCTGGCTTTAAATGCCTCATATTAATGTTTATGTAAAATTGATGCTAAATAAGAAAAGATACATCATCAGAATTAGTACCTTTTTGTATATGTTGATAAAGCAACATACCTTACTTGTCCCTGAAAGTGCATTTCTTTCAGCTACTACGTGATTGTACAGATGGTTGTTTTAGCTCAACCGATGCATAAAAACATGCTCTATACTTGTGTTTTCTTAAGCCAGGCCGTCTGTGTGTGTAATTGTTTTCCCTCTTTGGTTTAAAAAAATATATTTGGTTCACCGCACTGTATTTACTGCATCCCAACAGGACTTAGGTACAACGCAAGAGGACAGTTAAAAACTTGTGAGGTTTTGTTTTTTTGTATTTTATTATGTGCATAAACACTGGATTTTACTATACCTTTTGTGTGTATCCTTTGCGTTGCCACGGGAAATTGTATAACTGCATTGTTATATTTTTTTTCTTTAACAAGTACAATAGATTGACTGACTGTGCTGAGTATTTTTTTCTTCCACAACTCAATTTACATCCATTAACAGTAAATTACAGGCTTGCACAATAATTGTCTGTATGTTTTTTTTTTTTCTTTTTTTTTTTTTTCTTCTTTCTCTACCTGGTTGTCTTCTATCCTCAGTCTTCTAGTTGAATCAACACCCATAAGCTATAATTAAAGCCACTTGAATTTGACATGAACTGTGATTAGCCAAACAAAGAAGACCTCTTCTGTTAGTATTTCTGAACTTTATTGTAGTCTCCTCAAAACAGTCTGATATGGAGGGAGTAAGTGCTTTCACAAGACAAAAGCCAACAGCAATGCCTGTGATATTACCACACAGAGGACCTGCGGCATATGATTCAAAGAAAAATGTAATACAAAAAAATGTGTACAAAACGGAAAAAGTCATTTCTCCACATAATTTGGGGATTGGTTCAAAGAGTATGCTTCTGTGAATTACAGCATTATTTAACCTTAGACATGAACTGGTTCTGACACCTTTCTACATTAATTTATCTCATAGGGCTTTTTTACAGTATTACAATATATACAGTACAACTTGATGTGTTGACTGAGGAACCGTTTAATTTATTCCAGGTCAAAATAAAAACATTATCGATAAGAAAACAATTTAGCCAAAATACACTTAAGTATATTTGTACATTTGGCCCCCATTTGTCTCCATACTGAAGGCCACGTGGACTGATCTACAATCCATTCAAACCATAGAAATAAGTATTTAAAATAACTAGAGTCAACCCTTTCCTAAGGGTCTACATAGGCAAACTTAATGTTGTATGTGACTTGGTGTCCGTTGTCCCACGCATACAAAACACCCTCTTTGGGATTGTAGTCAATCTGTGTGGTGTAGGTATAGTTGTTGGTGAAGGGCATTCTGGGAATCATTTGAGTGTTTGTGTGCGTGTCGAAGGCGTATTCCAGGTTGGCGTCCCTTTTGTTGTAGCTGTCAACAGCGTACAGGACGCCACACACGATGAAGCAGTTCCCGTAGTGGTTTCTCCTAAGCCCAGTTCTCCAGGTGGTCTCCCTCTGCATGCTGAGGTCTGAGGGGTTCAGTCGACTCAGAACGATCACTTCCTGTAAGAATCCCTCATCGTCCAGTGCTGGGTAGATGATCCACAGGCCGCTCTCATCTATGGCAAAGTCGACTTCTGAGTGACTGCGCCACTCCCACACTGATGACGACTCTTCGATCAGAGCATCGTGCAGCATGGTCCAGGCGGCCACGTAACGCCGACGCAGGTCAAACTTGATGATGTCTCGGGAGAGAGCACGGTTGTAGTAGAAAGCCCCATCGTAGACCACATGGCCTGTGCCAATCCAGTTGTAAGGAAGCTTGTATGAGTTGGTGAAACGGCCTAGAAAGGATAAAGAAGAATGAAGAAGCATGAGATTCATCAAAGCAAGAGGAAAACAAAAAGTCATTTAGTGACTACTGGCTCTTACCTTGTTTGAAAACCTCCAGATTGCGGAACTCCAGGAGATTATTTCCGTAGTAGAAGTTTGTGACATAAATTTTGTCATTATCAGACTTTGGATCCTTCATCCATGCTCCTTCATTCCTGCCATAGGTGGTGTGAGTTACTGGCTCTGAGATTGTTGCCAAAGTATCCTTACACTGCCCTGTGAAAGAGTCACAGAGCCATGAGTGAGGATTTAGAGGAGGTTTAACATCATCCAGACCTACGTCAGAGAGTCTGAAAATAATTAGAGGCTTTAATTTTAACCAGTTTGAATCACAGAAAAGGGTGAGGTTGCCACAAAGGACTGACCACTGAATTATAGAGATTCACAGAACAATATCAATGTTATGGTTTTCTCAATTGCATCTTCTGTAAGAATATAGAAAGTGTTAAGGCTTGATGTCAGTAATTTCCATTTGGTATTTTAAACTAATTACATTATGTTAAAAATTCACAGGATATTTTCTTTTTTGGAAATATCTTTGGTGATAAGCGCTTATAAGAACTTGTGAAGATGTTTTTTTAGCCACTCTGGTGGTGTGGCTCCAGGGATGGCAATGACGGTCTGTCAGTTAGTTGGCCAGTAGGTCAGTCAGTCAATCAGTCCACCACTTTGGACTTGACTGAAATATCTCAACAACTAAGTGGGTGGATAGCCATGCAATTTTGTTCAGACATTCATGGTTCCCAGAGGGTGAAGCCTGCTCACTTTAATGATGCCCTGACTTTTTCTCTGGCACCACCATGAGATTGATATTTGTGATTTTTAGAGAAATGTCTTATTTAACTACTGGATGGACTGCCATGAAATTTGGTAGATATCCATGGTTTCGGGAATATGAAACCTACTGATTTTGGCAAACTCCAGACTTTTGTTTTATATCTAGCGCCATTATCAGGTCAAATTGCTACATTATCCAATACTTTAAATAGCACCACTGTAAATAGTAAATACAGTCTCAAAGAGCTGCAAGCAATTTTGTTTCAATTCAATTTATTTCAATTTGTTTCATTGCACCTTCCTTCCAACTTCCAATCTACATGTCTAGACTGTAACATATTTTTGTAGCGGTTTTCTTTAAAAACTGTGTGAATGAATTTGGTATTGATTAAATTAATAGCAGACATTTGTTTATATTAAAATTTACTTGACAACCATATGATCGGTCTTCCCCTCGTTCGACATAAAATTTCAACTTACCGGGTTTTCTTGAGGGAGATTCCTCCTGCCTTTGCATTGGCTCGTCTAATTCCGGGTGTCCCTCCTCGCCCTCTTTCTCATCCCAGCTGATTTTGTATTTCTGTTTGACGTGAGTGGCCTGCCTGGTGGTGGTGGTGGTGGTGGTGGTGGTGGCGGGGGCTGACGAAGAGGTAGTCACAGGTGTGGTGAAAGGCAGAGAAGTGATCAGTCTCTGTGTGGTAGGAGGCAAAGTTGAGCTTGAAAAGTAGGTGGATTCAGTTTCTTCTTCTGATGTTGTTGTAGCTGCCCAGGTGGAGGTTGCCGCTGTGGAATCTGTTGTTGGGTGTATTGGTGTTGAAGTCGGGCCAGCACGGGTTGTGATGGTCATAGTGGAAGCTGGGCTTGTGGTTGAAGCCTCCGTGGCTGGGTTTGGTGCAAGTGTGCTTGATTGAGCGGCAGTGCTGCCAGGTATGGTTTGCATTTGGTCTTTCAGCTCCTGGGTCGAGGTTTCCATCACGGTGGTTGGCATATTTCTTGTTGTGAATGCTGCTAGGACTTCCTTTGTGGCTGTATTTGCGGAAGGTTGGGTTGTGTTCATTGTAATTTTGGTTGTTTCCTTTTCAGTGATGCTTAAAGAAGTGCCAGTTGGATCAACCATCAAAGGGGTTGGCCACTGAGTGACTCTAGCAGTGATTCCTTGAGTAGTTTGAGTTGCAGTGTCTGTGGTCCTGGTGTTTTGTGTGGTAGTGGTTGGTTTAAACGTGACGCTTCTCGTTGTGAATGCGTCACTCTGTACATCTGTAGACACATCCACTGATGTGGTTCCAACGGCACTGATAACCTCATTATGAGTTTTTGAGGTGGGCTCAATTCCTTTTGGTTTTGTTGTTTGGCTGGTCTTCGTGGAACCGTGCAAAGGACCTGTTGTCTTTGATCGAAATAATCTTGTTCCCACTCTCGTCTTGGGGCGAGGGGCTCTGTGTTGTAGAAGATTCTCCTCAATCAAGAGGTTAATAGGACCATCACCACTGAATCCATGATACTCAAATACTAAAAAAGGGGAAGGAAAAGGTTTGGTCAAATGAGAAAATGCCATGAAAAATGTGAAATGATGGCATACACATGGTCTTTGTTTTATTATTATCCAATACCTTAAAAATGGTAAAGTAAGTCGTCTCTGAACTCACAAATTACAGTGCAAACTAACAGAAGCAACAGGAATGAACCCATTTATAACTGTACATTGTTGCAGTGGTCACAGCAGCTGACAGAGCAGCTGACAGATGGCAGGCAGTTTAGATCAACTTTTATGTTCTGATATTCTCTGACATCAACTAATGTTCTGTAATGAGATTATCCATCCGAACCACTTATCCGGTTTCATGATTATCAGAGTGTGGAAAAATAACCTTTTTAAGCATAGCTATGAATCGGATGATCACTTGATTATCACACCACAGTAATGTGAATATTTCTGATTTTTTTCTAGATCTGTTTTTTCTTCATTTGTATAGTTTTTTTTCTCTCTAATGTTAGCCCTTAAAGCTGACTAAGGGTTTGCACTTACAGTTCTCTCCAGGCTCCCCGTCATCCGCCACCATCGGATCTGGCTCTGATTTATAAAAAGTCATTCCTCTAATGATCATTCCGTTGGGGCCGGTCTTCGACACCTGAGAAGCCTCCTTGTTAGCCACGTCTTTGAGAGTCGCCTGTGGTTTGACCTCAATGATCTGAGCAGAACCATCTGTCTCAAGGAAGGACAGATTTTCCCCAATAAACTTCTCCTCATACTTTTCCTGTTAGTGGACAGATGGACACACAACACTTCTATGATGCAAAAACATAATCCATGCAGAAGGATAAAACATATGTTCATTATGTATCATGTATGTATGGTTTCATACTGAGACAATATTTGTCAATGCGGACGCAGAATTCCGTGTGGCCCTGCTGAAAAATGATAACCAAAACTAAAAAGTGTGACCCCAGTTGCAATAAACCTGAATTATCTTGGAATACAAGTCCCTGAAGTGCAAGAGAGCTCAATATGGCAATAGCCTGGTGCCTGCAGCCATAGCAGCCCTTAACAAGAGACCCAGATAAATCACTGCCACTTTGTCTGTGTTATCTGTCTGTGTTATTTCTCTGCATACCATTCCGTTATGTTTGTACTTTATTAGTCTGTAAGCGTGCTGTTTCCATAACGTAAGGTGTTTGTGACAAAGAATTTCCCCTTGGGGACAATAAAGTCTAACGTCTAATAAACACGAGGAAAAAAACATTTTAGTTTCAGTTTTCATTAATAACTTTGTATAATGCTTCTTACAAGTGCTCTTGTTAAAACATGTTAAAATTGTGAATCACTTGCATGTGAAGCCCAAGTCCACCCAACATTGCTGGACAGGCTTTCCAGTTCATATTAAAGCTGTCGTGGATCAGGCCCCAGTGGTACAGTCACTGGTCTGAGGTCTGCTATTGTCCACTGGGTCTGCCAAGCCTTCCAATTACCTCACATGTTTATCATGGAGATGATCATTTTATGAGGGACTTTGTGGAAAGAACACATAATTGCTCCTTTTGTTTTGAAGGTACACAAGACTTAATAATGCTTTTGCAGTCTGAGCAGCAACATGTGAATCCAATCACCTCTTTTATGCAAATTTTTTTTCTTCCTGAATTCAGTTGCATCCTTTACAACTGCTTTTAATATGGAATGTATATCAGGATTTGTCTTACAACGTAACATAAAAGTAATCAATTATCAAGTCGTACCATTAATAACTTATCTTTAAATAAATGTATTCAAGAATTACATCACAGTAAGTCATAACGCACTTGTGTAATTTAATGTGTGAAACAACAAAATAATCATAGCACTTAAATTGCTCGATGGTGTTTTAAGCCCCCAACGTTGACTTCAAGGCAGCGTTGTGACCATCGACTTCAAGGCACCTATCCCTTAACCCTAACCATTTATCTAATCCTAGTACCTAAGACGATTTTGGGGGCACAATGTTTACTTTTTAGATGTAGATCTAGATTTTTAGATTTAGATCATTCTGGTGGAACTATTGAAAACTACAGTAATGATTGATTATATTACCTATACAGTAAATGACATGGAGTCCTAACTGTAAATACTTATCTGGTAAATCCCTAAGAATTACTGTATAATTTGTTATGTTCTTAGTGTGACAGTCACTTTATAACATACTTGCTACAACTTTAATTTTTATTTTTAGGTGTTAACTACCTTTTAAAGCATAAATAACAAGTGACTACTTATTATTTACAGTATGTTGGTTTACTTGGCAGTTAAAGGTAATCACCCTTTTGCATCAATAATTACCTACATAAGTAAATACAACGTAAATACTACACCTACAGTTGTTATGTCATGGCACTAGCTACAGGCAAATAATTACTTTCAGTGCCAACAGTTATGTAGTTATTACTATGTTGTTATAGTACAGTAAAATAAAGAACTATCAAGCTACCACAGACAGGCGTTCATAGCTCAGCCTCTTTTTTTTACCTCTACGTCTGTTAACCCTGTGATGTCAAGATGTCACTTACATCTGGGTCTTTATATGCTGCGGCCGTGCTGACCTCACTGAGTCTCTTCTGGTCCTGATGTCGGTGTGGACGAGGGGTGGGTGGCTTTTCAGTCGCATCTGCCTGGATCAGAGGGCTCCTTTGGGGCCTCTCCTCATCCGTGGTGTAGTTCAGAGACACTGCCTTCATGCAGTCACGGACAAATCAAGATATTAACAGAAATACTGTGCATGGTTTTAGGAAAACAGGCTGCAATCATCAGTGTATCATCGCAAACAAAAAGAAAAAGTTCCAGTGCAGCGCCTTCCATCTTGAGTCATTAATGGGCCTTTTTCGCAGCAGACATTTTGACTTGTCATCAGAATCAGCTTTAATGGTCAAGTGTGAATACTGTACATACAAGGAATGTGAGTCCAGCTTTTTGTTGCTCTCACAGTATACACACAGAAATGGAGATATAGCTAAAAACAAGGACAACAAAGCTATATACAGTATATTATAATTGGAAAAGCACATTAAAGAAACTGAAGCAGCTAAATAGGATTTGGCCATCATTCATTTTATTATTTACACCTGTGCATTTATTATTTTCAGGCAAAAATGTCTTCTCGGAAGAGGGCTCATCTCTATTACACTTGCCAGAATGCACTTTTTAAAAAACTGTTAGTGACGTCACCACACCTCCACTTTTCTACAACTGACATTTTCACATGTCATACCAGGACAGGCGCAGCTGAAACTTATAAAATGAGTAATGGATACGCTTGATTTTTCCATTCATTTTATTACCTGCAGCTGTGTTTTCCATGGCACAGGCAGGTGTTTTGAATGATGCCACAGTCCAATTCACTCGGTAATTCGGTACCCTTAGACAACATTTTTAGCGGCGATTAAAGATATGATTAGACCAAGTTTGACTGAGGCAGCTCAAGTCTCGTGCAGCTGCTGTTTATAGTTGTGAGAAAAAAAACCTACAGAGTATGTAAGAATTATAATTATTAGTCTTTAAATCCAGCCATTGGAAGTTGTTCCAATCACAATTTATTTGAACTTTTAACACTCATGGTACATTCACACAGGTGCTTTAAGTTATTTTAGACTCTTCCCTGTGTGTGCATGTAACCCTCCAGTTTGTTGCACCTGTTTGGGTGGAACAACTTTATAATTTATGATGTTTATGATTCATTTAGGTTTATTGAATTTGGTGGCTTCAGATTCAATTCAAGTAACAAATTCACTGTTGAGAGGCAAATTGTTTATTTCTGTTCATTTCCTCACATTAAAGAATACATACTCTAAGCTTTAAGCCATTTAATATGAACTGACACATCTGAGCCTAACTAAAAATGCAACTCATTTAAGAAAAGTTCAGTAAGCAGGCATATAAACTTCCCCTGTGATGGAAAGCCTGCACACTCCTTCCAGGTCCAGCCCATAATACATCTGAAAACTGGGTGTTTTTTGGACCCACTGAATCCAGAAGCCACAAATATAAACACACCTGTTACCAGCAGTTTTTTTATACCAACATATTTGCATTAATCATTGCAACAACAACAAAAAGAAAAACTGTTACCTGTACCTTTTCAATGTTTTCCATGCGATCCAGCAGCTTATTGGTAATGGAGTGCAGCTTCAGTAGATCCATGCCATAGAAGGAGCCCTCCAGCAGCTCCAAGATGGTGGAAAGCTAGAATGATCAAGTGGATTCCGTCAAAACGGTTTACCAATTCAAGGCATGCCATGCGTAGAATACAGTAGTTCTATCCCCAGCCCATCCGAACTCTGAGTTTCTGGTTATAATGTTGGACTACCCTTTCCTGAAGTTGATAAGACGTGATATCCACCCCCCAGTGATCCAGGCCTCTCTAGAAACTAACAGGCGGAAAAGACAGCAGCCTTTAGCCTATTGGCACTTGAGAATGGGGACTTATATGTATTTGTGGAGGGGGGATCTATGCATGGAATATGGACCGGACGGCACTTCACCTTGACATTCTCTTTTCCAGCGTCTCTAAGTTTTTTCAGCCTGAACTCTCCCTCACATGGGTTGACTGCTGACGGAGGAGCGATGCAGGCGCACTTGCACTCTGGTCCAGATGTGATAGTCTCCACGGTGTAGAAGTCCTGAGCAGCGGCGCTCCCTTCTTCTATCCGCCGGCAGGCGCTCCTGCTCAGGGGTCTGACAACACATTTACACCGACAGTCAGAGCCTTCCGAGAGGGCTTTCACTTTGTCATAATCACCCAGCAGCTACAAAGAGAAGAGGACGGATGTATTTTGCACCACGCTCAATCAAAAACGTTTGAATTTTTACGCACGAAATGATCAAAATGTCCAGAACACATTATGAATTAAAGAAAAGGGACGTTTCCTCCTACCTTAGAGAGGATGCTCTCTTGGCCGTCTATCTCCTCTTGCAGTCTGTCATTTTGCTCTGCCTCGCTCTCAATTTCTGACCTGGGATCTGCAGCCCAAGCCTTTGGCGCTGCAGAGCCCCGTGGAAAAAACGCACAGCACATGACGATGCCAATGCATAACTTATACATGTTGTGAGGCTCACGGAGCGCCGAAAAGAGAAAGAATGTTGCAAGTATGCAAGCAGGCACAGCCTGTCACCAATTACTTTAGCTGCCAAGAAAATCTCATAGCCTACTTATGGCTCCAAAATTAGAGAGGTGTATCCAGAAGAGCCATGAGATGAGCCAGATTACGCTGTATAGCGCGATGTCATCTTGCTCACTGTCAATGAACGCTAAGGCCATTTGGAGTGCAGAGAAAGCGTGCACTCTGTGAGAGAGCAGCCGGCATCTGCAGCTGGCATCTGCAGCTGGAGCAGCGCTGACAGGAGGCGGGCCACATTCACCCGGCAAGGAGGAGTTGAACTGCTTCAAACGACTCCTCAAACATAGTGTGCGGCACACATTTGTATTAGTCCTGATTAAAAGTTTTTTAAAAAATGCAACCTTTAGCCTTATCTTAATCTTTCTTATATATTCAACTTGAAATCCAAAGGTTCTAAAGAATATCTCGAGGTCAAAGACAGAGTAGCCTGTTGCATATTGATTTGATGCTTCTCGGTCACCTCACTGAGCACTCAGCTGTGGCTTTGCCGCCCTCTAGCTGCAACAGTGTTCACCACAATGACAACAAATGAAGCATTTGAATTGGCTTGTTTATTCAGACTTTAAGGCACATTCAATTTATGCACTTATTTTATCATCAAACTCCTTCCTGTAGTGGGATAACTATGTATTTATAAAAAAAAAAACAACAACATGGGGAGTTCAGTTAAGGCATGTGGTGCCATGTAGGTTTGAGAATCACAGAAAAGACATTTGTCATAAAAAAACAATTAACCAGTTGTTGAGATACCAAACAAATTGTTCTTGTCTTGTAACTCTTTGTGATGTAAAATCCACAAACCGCCCAGTTGAATCACGTTGCAATTTATCCATAATTACATTTGATCAAAGTACTACAAGAATAAAGCACCATAGCTGGGGGGGTTTTCACAATCAATATCCACAGATTCTTTTTTACAAACATCCTATATCATAATCGGCATAATATTAAGTGTCTTATTTCTACTTTCTTCAATATATTATATGTAAGAAACCATTGGGTCTTTAAAAACACTGCTACTAGCCCAAGAATGACCAGAGTCAACCAGTGAGAAAGCGGACAGTAGTTACAGTAAGTGCTTAGACTAAAAGCTCTAACAAGAGTGAGTATTAATGTCCTAGCACCCTTCATGTTCTATCCTTTCCTCTGCTGCCACAGGCAGGATGAGGTGAGAAATACGACTCCACAGTCCACCGTACTTATCAAGGTCCATCCTGTCAAAAGATACTGGATGGCCATCCGAAAGGAACTTCTTCTGCAGATGGTCGTCAACCATCTCCTCCACGGTACTCAAACGAGTCTCGGCAGGAATCTCCTCTTCGTCCCCCAGCAGTACTGTGAAGATCAGACACGTCTTCTTGTAGGCGGCGTTCTCGTGGTCGCAGTAGCGATAAAAAATAAGGGTGGAGCCCGGAGGCAGCTCTTCGAAGCGCTCAATGACAGCCACGGGTTTGTCTCCTTCGAAAGCTCCCTGCAGCTTGCTGTCGATGTCCAGTTTGACCTGGTCGCTGTCCTGGCTGGCTTTGCTGGCTCCATCGATGTGGAGGACGGAGGCGTTGAGGGCAGACGAGAAGGCGGAGGCCAGCCCCTGAGCCAGGCAGCGCAGTGTGGTCTCAGCTTTGTGGCCTGCAGTCAGGATCAGACTGACCGGCTCTGTGGGCTGGGCTGACTGGAGGTGCCTCAGCAGGTGGATCTTGCTCCTATTCCAGAGCTCAGCACGCTGGTTAGGAAACTGAGTCTTTACTTTTTCCAACTGCCTGAGGAAGATGTCTATTTGCCGCACATCTTCTTCCTGAGGTGGAGATTCGGGTTGGAGATGCGGCACCAGCAAGGCAACAACTACCACCAAAATACCTATCAGGCACATTATACTTCCTATGGAGAGAAGGCATATGTGTTGTCTCAACCAGTACTTTATCAGTAACTCATAAGTTATTTAGAATTGTCTATCAAGTAATACACAACATACAATGTTAGAGAACATTGGCTAGTAATCACCATGACACTAAAAAGAAACAAGATATAAGATGAACGTAGGGACAAATTAACAAGATTACCTGCTTGATTTCCAATAACCTCTGGAAGTGCATGTTGAGCATGAGCAGACTCCTGAGCCGTAGGAACATCAACCTTTTCCTTTCTCTGTGGGGAGGTGTTATCCTGTATATCCTTTTCTTCCTCAGGAGTTAAATCTGTCTTCGGGCTGCTTCCATCATCTGACCAACGGGAGAAAAAAAAATAACTGGTAAACTAAATTAAATAGCAGGGGTGCACGATTCAGAAAATGTCACGATTCAAAAAAACGATTCACAGTATGTACATGTAGTTACTTTTCCCATGTGATTGCAGTAGACATACAATTAAAAAAAAAGAAAAAATATATGAATCGATTTTTGGAATACTATAACTCGATTTTGAATCGGTAAAGCTTGAATCGCGTTAAATTAAATAGACACCCTAACCGCTGGAAATCACTCGTGCAACTACATATTCATGCTCCCTCACTTGCTTCCCACGACTGAGCACTGCGCCTGTTGTGTTGAAAAACGTCCAGTCATTGAAATTTCAGAAAAGTCAGACTCACCCTTTCCAGCTTCAGTGTTGTTAGGGTCTGGGCTTTCTTCATTATGTAGATCTACTTGATCATCATTTCTGACACCCAGGGCTGGGGGGCTGGTTGTTTCTGGTGCTTTCTTCTTCTCCCCGGTGTAGTTTTCTCCTGATGACATTAGAGCAGTTTAACTTCCACAGCGGCGCAAGCATCAGTGTCTCTACAGTTACATTTTAAGTGGGGTTTAGAATAGGGATGCACCGAATTTTCGGCCGAAAATGGCCCAAAAGGGCATTTTCGGTTTTCGGCCGAAATACCTTTATCACCGAAACAATACGGCCGAAAATGTTGTGATGACGCAAACAGAAAACGCGACCTGCACGTGTGTCAGTACCCGATCCGTTCCACCTGCAAAGCGTCTCCTAAGCAAAGAGGTTGAGATGGACCACGGAGTGAAAACAATGAAAAGTACGCTCTTAGAGTCTGTCAGGACACGTTTCAGTGAGATCGATTCGGATCCTCTGCACTTCATCGCGACTGTACTTGATCCGCGTTATAAAGATCATTACTTGGATGCGGAATTAAAGCAGGGCGCGAGAAATGATCCAGGCCGCGATGGGTGGAGAACCCGCGGGAGACGGAGACGGAGCAGCCCCAGCGCAGGAGGAGATCAGAGCGCAGAAAAAAGACTTGTCTCGCTGCACCAGATGAGGGGCATGCACCCGCTCGTTGTTTGATATGTTCAGTGAAATCCTGCAAGAAAGTGCCTCAATTAATAATAATAATAATAATAATAATAATAATAACAATAGGTAAGCTATTCTGTTCTTAGGCTACTGTATACTGTATGTGACTATCAGATTGTAGCCATATTTCTGCTAGATATTTTTTTAATTAAACTTTAATATTAATTTATACAATTGCAATGCCTTGATTTTAGTAAAGTTAGTACACAGTCATAGCCATAAATGCAATGGTACTAATAATTGGCTTAATTTCTTTCGGTGTTTCGGTTTCGGTTTTCGGTCTTGGTTTCCTCTTTTTTCGGTTTTCGGCCAAGAATTTTCATTTCGGTGCATCACTAGTTTAGAATAGGTCCAATGCAATGACAGTTGCCTTTTAATGTCAGTATTAAAACAGTAAACAGTATTAAAGGATAGGTCTACAATTTTTACAAAGGTAATCCTTGAATGTAAAACCTAGTGAACTACAGAAAATGGTTAGCTATTACAGGGTAAAAAAAAGATTACTGCAACTGAGCAATATTTGTGGTGTATAATATTTCTATATGGAGAGGATGTTTAACGGTGATGGCAACGACTTGAAGACAGACAGACTAAAGATAGTAAACTAGGCCATGGCTGTTAGAGAGAACAGCAATACAACTTTTACATGACTTAAAACTGCGACAAATGACTCGTTGGAGAGCTGTAGCAAGCTTTTCCAAAGTCAACAAATATAAGTGCCCTAGCTTTAACAAGTGTGACTACTAGGGCTTGGTATGGTTCAAAAACGTTCGACACTGGTACCCATACGTGAATTTGATACCAGTTACTGAACAATACTTTTTTTCGATATGAATTTTTATAAAATGGTGGGTCACACAACTTTTGTATTCATGAAACAGCAACATTTCAAAATGGCTTGTTTGGTGCATATTTTTCCATGTAGCCCTCAGTCTCGGTCCCGCTACCAGATGGGTCTGACCCATGAGTTTGCTGGGAGGCAGAGGGAGCACAGCCCCCCTGGTGGCTGAAACAGGTAATTGCATTGTTTAAAAAAATGAGTGGAATAATTACGTCTGGCATGACCAGATATTTTATAAATATTTTAAATGACACAAAACAACTAAATGTTGGTAGGTGTTGAATTTGTTACCCAGAGTGCTTTGGTGAATGGTCTCAATGTTTTATGGTTTGATTTCATGTGAATACTGGTTTACTAGAGGAGTAACTTAGTATTTGAAGTAATGCAGTAATGCATAAAGTGTGCATTTAGTTTCCACAACTATGTTAGGGAGTAAATCTACTGAAATGGCCACCACACCATAACAGAGGAGTGGGATGTATAAGATGAGAATGCAGAGGTTACATGTATGTCATGGCTTTAAAAAGTAAGTGGCAGCTGCACATCTTTACCAAGTGCTAACCAGTACATAAGGCATCCATAAATTGATGGGGAGGGTCATGCCTCTTTTCACAATCATTTTGGAGGGTCATACAATTTTTACTGGTGAAGGGAGGGTCAAGTCTATTTTTACTAAAGGTCCCAAAGATCCTCCAGTGGCCCTTTATATAAATAACGAACAGTCCCTAACGGCAAAAATCTTGTTATGTATTTGTCTGCTCCTACTACGTGAGCCCCGTCTCTGTGCGTAATGTAGAGTTTTTCCTTTTTTTGCGGTGCCCAGCCCTAGTGAATACAATAGATAAGGTCGGAATGACTTGTTGTAACACTTAGACAGGAACACTCACTGGAGATCTCTTCAGCTGGCGTGGTCGATGGCTCGTTCCCTGGTGTCTTGCTCCTGTAATCACCATGACTTCCTTCATCAAGTGACGTGCTGTTCTCCTTCACCTTCCGCGCTGCGTCCTCATCTGAGGGTGAAGACCGTTCTGGAAGAGGCCCGGTCCTCTTTTCAGCTGAATCACCGTCTGTAGTCAAAACAGCAATCAAGTGTCATCTATATTATAGTCTAACTGAATGGCTAATGTTCCATTTTCAATTTCTAAGTAACCTATTTGCATTTCTATTCCAAATCTGGAATATGCTCTTTATTCTTCTATGCTTTTTCTTCAACATACCTTTTGCATTACAAGATAATTTACGATAACTTTAAGTGAATAATTGTAGAGGACACATTACATAGTCTTGCATTTCCAGACCTTACTCCACAGCGCTGCAGATTAAGGTCTGGCCCCTCCACACATACACTCCTAGATAGGAGAAGAAAAAAAAAACGATCTGGCTTGTTTGTATTTCTTTAAACCAATCACAATCTTCTTGGACGGCGCTAAGCTCCGGTCGCAGCGACGGTGGATCTCGTGAAGGAACTCGTTTAGGTGGAACAATTGCACCCCGCAAAAGAAAATGCCACATACAATATTAAATGAAGTGTATCGCCGTGTGTATTTTGTCCATAGAAAATCCCCACCAATTGGTCCCAAAACGTCCCAGTTAAATAGTAATTGCCGTAAACATATTATTTGTAAATCCTTACAATCATTCCCTGAAAGAACCAAGCAGGCATGCCTTGTTGCTCGATCCAAATAGTCTTCAAACCTTGCCTTTTTTTAGCTTGTAGCTTGCTAGCTCAACGTTTGTTGTTGTCGAGGGACATTCGGCGGACAAGACTGACAAACTACAGCAGGAGCACAGCCAAATGTAACAACTTTGGGTTCAAATCAGAGACAAGAATGAACATAAATACACTACAAATGTCTTCTAGGCTATTAATGTTAGCCTATGAAAGACGGTTTGATGAAAATGAAATTGACATTATGAAATGATGGAAATGAAACAGTGACAGTGACATTATACTATATACTTGCTTTTAACACCAGACTGCTCCACGTCTTCACCATTGTCGTTAGTCTCTCTGTTTGTGGATGCAGATGATGAAGCCGAATCTTGTTAGGTGAGACAGAGACCATGTTTGATTAGTACGGTAGATGCAGAAACACAAATGGACTTTAACACAACACAGTAAACTATGCCATGCCCGTTAGAGAGAACAGCAATAAAACCTTTACATGACTTTAAACTGCGACAAATGACATTCGTTAAAGCGTTAAAGCTTTACCAAAGGCAGTAAATATAATTGCCCTGGCTCTGTAACATGTGTGAATACAATAGATAAGGTCGGAATGACTTGTTGTAAAACTTAGACAGGAACACTCACTGGAGATCTCTTCAGCTGGCGTGGTCGATGGCTCGTTCCCTGGTGTCTTGCTCCTGTAATCACCATGACTTCCTTCATCAAGTGACGTGCTGTTCTCCTTCACCTTCCGTGCTGCGTCCTCATCTGAGGGTGAAGACCGTTCTGGAAGAGGCCCTGTCCTCTTTTCAGCTGAATCACCGTCTGTAGTCAAAACAGCAATAAAGTGTCATCTAAGTTATAGTCTAACTGAATGGCTAATGTTCCATTTTCGATTTCTAAGTAACCTATTTGCATTTCTATTTCAGGTTCTGGTACAAGGTATTTTCTTCAACATACGTTGTAGCATTACAAGACAATTTACGATAACTTCACGAGAATAATTGTAGGTGACACATTACAAAATAGATAACAAGACTGACAAACTATAGCAGGAGCAAAGCCAAATGTAACAACTTTGGGTTCAAATCAGAGACAAGAACGAACATAAATCCACTACAAATCTTTTCTGGGCTATGAATGTTTTGCCTATGAAAGACGGTTTGATGGAAATGTCAGAGTGACATGATGAAATGATGGAAATGAAACAGTGACAGTGACATTATACTGTATACTTGCTTTTAACGTCAGACTGCTCCACGTCTTCACCATTGTCGTTAGTCTCTCTGTTTGTGGATGCAGATGATGAAGCCGAATCTTGTTAGGTGAGACAGAGACCACGTTTGATTAGTACGGTAGATGCAGAAACACATTCGGTAAAGACACATTGAATGGATTACTGTTGACCTTGCTTGCATATCAATCTCACCTACGGAGAGTTGCTGCTCTTCATTCAGAGAAATATCAGTCTTCCACTGTTTTAACTCAGATGATGAGGCATGATCAATGTTTGTGGACTGTGTTTCTTCTTCCTTGCCTTCTGATTAAAAAATAAAAAGTAAATAATGACATATAGTGTAATTTTAAACCACTTCTGTAAATGTTGTGTATATATACTAGTCCAATGTAACCAATGGATGATCTTTTTCCGCTGTGTTTCCTTGCTGAGCTGCAGTGGGGGATAGTAACACAAAGAGGGAATTTCACACTAAAAAAGGCACAACAGTACAATTTTAAGATAGACGGGAAAAAAATGTGAACCTCCCCTTTGAGGCCGAAAAAACCTAATATAGCAAGGGCATGAACACTGTTAAACAGCTACTGAATACAGCACTGCGTGCAAATGCCAATACCATAATATGACTGAAGGTGATTTGTTTTGCAGATTTGGCTTTGTTTTGGGCAAACAATTAATAAGTAATATTGCATCTATAAACATCCACGCAAAGCTTACACCTCTGTTAACCAATTTACAAAGGTAAACCTTGAATGTAAAACATATGGAACTACAGAAAATGGTGTGCTATTACAAGACAAAAAAAAACGATTTCTGCAACCTAGCAATATTTGTGGTGTTTGTGGAGAGACCAATATTTCTACATGGAAATGATGTTTAATGGTGATGGCAATGACTTAGTGGAAACCTCACCTCATTACACAGAACCAACACACTACAAAAAACTGCATGCAGCATACAGTAAATGGACTTTAACACAACACAGTAAACTAGGCCATGCCCGTTAGAGAGAACAGCAATAAAACCTTTACATGACTTTAAACTGCAACAAATGACATTCGTTAGAGCGTTAAAGCTTTACCAAAGGCAGTAAATATAATTGCCCTGGCTCTGTAACATGTGTGAATACAATAGATAAGGTCGGAATGACTTGTTGTAAAACTTAGACAGGAACACTCACTGGAGATCTCTTCAGCTGGCGTGGTCGATGGCTCGTTCCCTGGTGTCTTGCTCTTGTAATCACCATGACTTCCTTCATCAAGTGACGTGCTGTTCTCCTTCACCTTCCGCGCTGCGTCCTCATCTGAGGGTGAAGACCGTTCTGGAAGAGGCCCTGTCCTCTTTTCAGCTGAATCACCGTCTGTAGTCAAAACAGCAATCAAGTGTCATCTAAGTTATAGTCTAACTGAATGGCTAATGTTCCATTTTCGATTTCTAAGTAACCTATTTGCATTTCTATTTCAGGTTCTGGTACAAGGTATTTTCTTCAACATACGTTGTAGCATTACAAGACAATTTACGATAACTTCACGAGAATAATTGTAGGTGACACATTACAAAATAGATAACAAGACTGACAAACTATAGCAGGAGCAAAGCCAAATGTAACAACTTTGGGTTCAAATCAGAGACAAGAACGAACATAAATCCACTACAAATCTTTTCTGGGCTATGAATGTTTTGCCTATGAAAGACGGTTTGATGGAAATGTCAGAGTGACATGACGAAATGATGGAAATGAAACAGTGACAGTGACATTATACTGTATACTTGCTTTTAACGTCAGACTGCTCCACGTCTTCACCATTGTCGTTAGTCTCTCTGTTTGTGGATGCAGATGATGAAGCGGAATCTTGTTAGGTGAGACAAAGACCACGTTTGATTAGTACGGTAGATGCAGAAACACATTCGGTAAAGACACATTGAATGGATTACTAATGGATTACTGTTGACCTTGTTGTATATCAATCTCACCTACGGAGAGTTGCTGCTCTTCATTTGGAGAAATATCAGTCTTCCACTGTTTTAACTCAGCTGATGATTCGTCCTTGCATTCTGATAAAAAAAATAAAGATTACATGTGTAAATTTAAACCAGTGTTGTAAACTATGTGTATATTCTAGTACCAATGTAACGTTAACCTATGACCTTTGTCATTGGTGTTTAGTACCTGTTGTGTGGTGGTGATCTGGGTCTTGCTCTGCCATGTCTTTGGATGGGGGAACTTCACTCAAGAGATAGCTAGTTCAAAGCTGAATAAAAAAACAAATCTGTATATAGTACTTGTTTTTCATGCTAAGGCCCGAGTACATGTATTAGTTTTGGACAGATTATCATCAGATGTTCAAAGTCTCAAATGGTGTTGTAACTGCTTGTGTATCTGTCAACAGGGGCAGGCTGAAAGGCAGTCTGTCATTTCTCTTAATAACAGTCTAAACACCCCATGTTTTCAATTAAAAATGGTTTGAAATCAATATCATGCAAGGTTTCCGATTTGTGAAACTGTCAGCGCATAAAATAATTAACTTAGCTACTATTCAAACACAAAGTTGGAAACATTGAATTGTCTCTTTATAGTTACGTCAAGGTTACCTTTGCTAAATAATATCTTGGGGGTAACTTAGCTGAATTTGCTGTGCGAGTAAACTAAGTTACAGTACTGCTTAAAGTAGCAAACAGAAGATAGTAACGTGAGCTGAGTTAGCTAACGTTAGCTAACGTAGCTAAGTTAGTAATGTTAGCGCTGCTCAGAGGAAACGAAGCTAATAGCTAGCTAGATTTAGATACTAGCTAGATTACATAAACAGTTGATTAGCTAACGTTAATGTTACCTACCAACTAACGTTAGCTAACGTTAACGTACAGACAAGAGAAGCTGCAGACAACAGTTCGCAAGATAATACATGGCTTTAGTCTGTGAGGACTGTCTTCGTGTAACTTAGCTAGCTAAATAACATACACATATGTTGTTGAATAGTTACTTTAAATTAGTAATTCATACCAAACGAACCCTTGGTCACATCGCCGTGGAATATAATGCTTCTTTATCAGTTTCAGTTTCTTATCGCTCGAGTTATATGAATGGATGTTTTGGGTTACTTGCGCCGCACGCAAAATTGCGTTTCCCAAGAAGCCGAAGGCATGACCCGCCCTACTCTGCCTCTGATTGACTAGTACTCGTTGCCTTCGTTGGTTAGATTGCTTAGGTTTAGGCATGAAGAGTGAGATTGGTTTGGGTTATGGTAAGGGTAAGCCAATCAAGGGCAGAGTAAGGCAGAGTAGGGCGGGGTATGCCTTCGCCATCCTATGAAACGCACTGACAGGGCGGAACGTTCAGTAGTGCACTTGTTTCCGTGGAGATAACTTATTTCCGAACAAGAAGGCGTCCTGTCACAAAATGCTTCCCCTAACAACTATAAGGAAGTTTGTGAACACGGTGTTTTGTCGTATTTTTTAATTTATGTTTCTGCCATCGCTCAAGTTATAGCTAATCTAAAAATGGATTCCAAGGTTCCTGAAAATAAAGTGTCTCGCCCGTTGAGACGATCGACAAGGCAGTCTTCGGGTAACGTTAACGTTAAAGGTAAGCAAATGCGTTTGCTAACGTTAGCTATATTAGCCATCGAAGCTAACGTTAGCGGACTTAAGATCACTTAAAGTTTAACGACGAAAACATTTTTTTTCTGCTGTAACTAACATTAGCTAACATTAGCTATAGGCGATTCTCAGACTAGGAAATTGCGAGCAAATGAGCCCTACGTTAACGTGTAGGAGTTCTTTAAAACTTTATTTAAACTAACGTTAACGTTACAGTGATAATGACACATAGCTACGTCAAGTTTTTTTTGTAAGATGCACTATTTCAAAAGTAATCGTTGTTACTGAAAATCTTGGGTGTAAGGCACACTCCAACAATGCCAATTACATTTTGTAAAAAACAAACAAAAAAACCAACAGAAAATCACAAGTAAAAAAACTAAACAGAAAATAATGTAAGTTAAAATATAACGTTAACGTTAGGGATAGATGTAACATAATACATGTGGAATAACGTATTATTAATTTGTGAAGGACAGAAACTGCACATGAATAAGCTGTATGTAAACATGAATGTTTAAATAATAAATACTTACTATAATAATGTCTTTCAGCTTCATTAGTATTGGGTTTTGAAGCGACGCCCAGAGGTCCTCTAAAACGGACCAGAAAGGGGTTAGAAAGCCAAGCACCTTTAACAACTGTCAATGGTTCCAGAGATGTGGAGACTGGCTTAGAGGATGAAGGTGGGATGCTCTAAGTATTTTCCTAGTTACAACCACAGTTAACCCCCAGTCTGTACTATTCGACTTTTATTTCCCATTTAAAGGTCCCATGACATGGTGCTCTTTGGATGCTTTTATATAGACCTTAGTGGTCCCCTAATACTGTATCTGAAGTCTCTTTCCCGAAATTCAGCCTTGGTGCAGAATTACAGCCACTAGAGCCAGTCCCACAATGAGCTTTCCTTAGTGTGTGCCATTTCTGTGTCTGTAGCTATTGAGGAGGAGGGAGGGGGAGGGGAGGGGAAGGGGGCATCTGAGCTTTCATTTTCTCAAAGGCAGAGCAGGATTCCCAGGGCTCGGTTAACACCTATCGCCATTTCTAGCCACTGAGGGACCATAGGCAGGCTGGGGGAATGCATATTAATGTTAAAAAACGAAGTGAAATTTTCATGCCATGGGACCTTTAACAGATTCCCCTAGCAAGAAGAGCAGGCTGGAGACTGGAGGAGCAGTGGGCGGCAGTGGTGATAAGAATGACACTGAGATGGATGTCCAGGAATCAGTTGAAGATCTGGAGGAAAATAAAGATGAAGACCAGGAAATGGATATTATACAGGATTCCTCTCCTCTCACTCATCAACCAAAGGTTGAAAGGTGCCAAGGTTAGTGCTGCAACTAATGAATCTTTCCATGATCGATCATGTCATGCTTAGTGATTTTTGTAAATAATGCAGTGTTATTAGAACACAGTGGTCTGTGTGTACACCAAAGCAGATGTTATTAAATCATGAATTACTTACTTAGCTATTACTATTAATTAGCTATGCATGCAGTTGCTCTTAAATAACAAACGTAGGGTACTCCCGATTGTTTACCCATTAATAACCACGGATTCATAAGACTTCTTGCCACCATCATATCTAATCACAGGCAGGTTAGCGTTTTTTATTCAAATCAAGCTATTCTCTCTTTATGAATCAGGCGCTTTTGGAGATATGAATTTATCCCCTCGTGTAGTGCTTCATGAATGCTGCAGATCCAGTCATGCTGTACATGAAGATGCAGACTTGATGAAAACCAAGACAGGTAGGAAAAGGCTTTAGCTTCATTCTGCATGGGAATGATAACGTCAAGGAAGGGATAATACAGTCCTAATCGGGCTTGTTTGTTTTCAGTTAAACCATCAACAAAAGCACATGTACCCCCCACCAAGTCTACTGCGCAAATCAGACCACCGGCAAACCGACATGATGTGCCAATCCTTAGCATGGATGACTACAAGAGGACGATGGAGGCCAAAGCCAAGAGCACTGGTATTGTAGACGTTTGTATTAAAAAAAAATGAATTGAGCACTTGTCCAATAGATTTACATACATATCTAAAAAGGAACTGATTTTAACATTGATAAATTCTGCTTCACTTTTAGGTATACTGGCAGTTAACCACCATGTCCCAAGCGCGTATCCAACCTCGGAGAAATCCTACACAACCCGACAGCGTGTGAATAACATACCGACTCGAGAAGAAACCGTTCAGCAGAGAAAACAAGGTATTTGCGCTTTACAGTTTTTTACAATTGCTATGACAATTTTTTCAATACTTTTAACAACTTTCCTAAACTCTTTCCTAAACATCTGTCTGTGTAGGCTATACAATAAACACATTTCTTGTTGCTTTGACACAAATTGCATACAGTTAACACAAATTTAAAATGCTTGAACATCTTTTACAAACAAGCTCAACCAAGGATATGGATACAATGGATATGTACTGCCAAATTCACAAATGCTTTCACACTGTAAGTCAGAACAGATAACATCATGTTCTAAACCTAACTTATAGGCTAAAGTGAAAGTGAACAGCTGTTCACAAATATATCCCCTGCATTTTATTCTGTCTTTTTTTTTTCTTCATAAACCGTAAATTCTGTAAAGCTACTCTGAGATGGGTCATTCATTTTTTTGTATTGAATTTCTGCAGCAAAAGAAACAAAATGCATACATTTACTAAACCCAATAAAATAAATATGTAGAGAGGCTTCAAGAGAAACTGCAGTGTAAAACACAATCTATGATCAATACAATATACTATTGTCTATTGTATAAGGGAAGACCTGACACATAAAATAATACAATTTCTGTAATTCCATCTGATGTTAGTGTTTTGTATAACATTGTGCTATGATTGACTAAATGTGTCTTTTGGGAGAGAACGTGTTAGTGTTTTGGAAGATTTATTTGATTTTGAGACATGTTTGCATTTGTTTTGGTAGACATAGTGTATTGTGTTAGTGAATTGTTGTATTTTGAAAATTAGTGTTAGAGTTTAGTTTTCAATGTGTGATTTTGAGCATGAAATTAACGGTTTTGCCAATTGTGTGTTGTAGATGTGTTGGTGCCTTAAGAGTTTAGGAAAGTTGTTAAAAGTATTGAAAAAATTGTCACAGCGATTGTGGAAAAAAAAAAAAAAAAAAAAAAAAAAAAACTGTAACTGGATATTTCAGTCATTAGCAACATCTAATGTAGCTGTGACATGTATGGCATTGATTTAATGAGATTTTCTCTTTTACAAGGGATGAAGAAAACCAATGTTATCAAGGGAAGCTCTGGATATTCCTGCCCAGGTAAGCTACAGTCATTTTAAATACATTATCTCTACACCCAAAGATATTCTACATTATTTGCAATACTACATGAATATGGCCTTGTGTCCTTTCAGGATTCCTGTGGTGTTTATGGCGTTTGGTTCTCCTTGTGTTGCTCTGTTCTGCCGTCTTGCTGGCATACAAAATCATCCCTGTACTCAAAAAGACTGCAGATGGAGGAATGCATCCATCCAGGGCTTTAAAGCCAGAAATGTTTGCAGATCAGTTCTCTCTTCTTGAGACTCAGTTCCCTAGTCAGCGCCCTGAGTTGTGGCAGAGGAGCAAGATCCACCTGGAGAATCATCTCGAAACAGCCCATCCTACAGAGCCAGTGAGTCTGATCTTTACAGCAGGCCAAAGAGCTGAGACCACACTGCGCTGCCTGGCTCAGGGGCTGGCCTCCGCCTTCTCGTCTGCCCTCAACGCCTCCGTCCTCCACATCGATGGAGCCAGCAAAGCCGGCCAGGACAGCGATGAGGTGAAGCTGGAAATTGACGGACAGTTTCGAGCAGCCTTCGACGGAGACAAACCCGTGGCTGTAATTCATCGATTCGAAGAGCTGCCTCCAGGCTCCACCCTTATTTTTTATCGCTACTGCGACCACGAGAACGCCGCCTACAAGCGGGTGTTCTTGTTGTTTACTGTGCTACTGCCTCAAGATGAGGTCAAGGATAATCATAGTCTGAAGGAAGTGGAGGAGATGGTGCAAGAATATCTCAAGGTAAAGCTGGTGGACTCCAGCAACAAAACTGGCTTCAACGAGATGGACACTGACAAGTTCGGTGGACTGTGGAGCCGCATCTCCCATCTTGTCTTACCCGTGGTGTCTGAGAGGGAAGTAGAGCAGAAAGGATGCTGATGAACCAAGCTGGCCATCAAAGAGGATGTCACAATACCGCTTTGGACCAGTCTGATCCTCCTTGGCACTGGGCAGGAGCTCTGAAACCGAGAACATGTAAATACAATGTGCGTGTTGTTACATTTCACATATAGATTTTAGTTCAAATGTTTAAAGGTTGTAATAATCTCTCTCTGTTAGAGATGAGATTGTTCTCATGCTGTCTAATGTTGATGATTTAGCACTGAGTTTTTACACGTGTACATGTACAGGCTTTTGCGTAAGGATGTTACAGTCCCATCATCATTCCACTTCCAAAGTAGGTTATGAAATGCAGATTCTCATGCAGATTTAGTATACTATATACATAGTTGGATTGTACCATAAATCTGTATTGACAGCATGTTGTTCAACAGCTTTTTAATCCATCTAAGAAGAGTTTTTGGTGAAAGATCAGCATGGATTACACTGGGTCCTTCTTTAGAAACTAATAAAACATGTTTTATTTTCTGTGGGCATCTTTGTTTTAGATGCAAATTCATATTTCTTGTTCTGTATCGAATCTCAACTGATGGCTTCCTTAATATTTCTGTTGAATGTCCCCATGGAGATGTGTGTACCATTGTTCATTTAATTCTCTTGTGTGCGCAATTGCATTTGCACTAAAACTGTATGCTTTAACTATACATCTATACAAGAGTGCTGGCTTTTATTAAGAAATATTTTATATTCTTAGTTTTTTTTCTGAATGTGTATATTTGTGATATGTTCTCTCTTTCCTTGATTGGAATATTTTTTGATAGCTGTGTATATATATTGAATATGAAAAGATTTGTTCTTTGCACCTGATGTCAAGTAACCACTGAAATGTACTTACAATGTTAGAAACATACAGATTTTCACCAAGTGATTTGGATTTGTACAAATTAAATATTACTAAATATTAGTCAGCAAGTCACGTAATGTGCCTTAAACACCCATATGGAGAAGAGACTACTGTATCTTGACAACTTCAAAACCCAAACAAGGTTTCTTGCAGAATATTTTGTGCAAATTAATTTAAATTTCAAAAATACAAGAAAGTTATTTCCTGTGTTCATTCCTTGTGTGTTATTCTGAGATGAATTTTGTTTTGCTCACATGAATATGTGTATATTTTCAATAAAGATTATTTTGATAACTAGAAGAGTTAATAATTAATGTAACTCGTGGTTGTGCTTCCTCTTGGTGAGCTTAGTTTTTGGAACTGTGGTAGAGAAAAGTCGAGAAGCAGTGGCAGCAAAAACAGTCCTGTCCTGTACGCTGTCCTGTGAGGACAGTGTCTGACTGTCCCAGGACAGTCATGGGAGTCACAGGACCCTGTACAGGACAGTGTCTGACTGTCTTGGAACTAGGGTTGGGCATCGAGAACAGATTCCTATTTGGAATCGTTTCAAAAATTACGATTCCATCCATTTTCTTTATTGGAATCGTTTGGAGGATTTGGTTTCAAATCTGATCATGGGTTCCAAATTTAACATGCGCAAGTTTTGGTTTCCGTAGCGGCCAGGCGCTTGTTGTGTTGCAGCCATGGAGCACAGTAAGCGGTGCTCTAGTGTGGCTTTATTTTACATTGAAAAAGCCCCATCAAACTGCAACCTAAAACTTTCCTCTTATTTGTGAAATAAGCAGGTGACCCGTTTCAACTCCACCACTCAAAGAATCGAAAGGAAGAATCGGAATTGGAATCAGAATCAGAATCGTTAATATCCAAACGATGCCCAACCCTAGTCGGGACAGTCGTGGAGTCACAGGACAGTGTACAGGACACTACTAACAGGACAGGACAGGTTTTGCTGCCACTGCTGCTGGAGAAGTCCTCAACTGGTCACATTTGACTTCATGACAATTGAAGAGGATGTAATGAAGCCAACAATATAAAGCTGCCTTTAATAAGTAATGTAATAATGAGAAGGTGAAAGTCCAACACCATGTGTACAGTATCCAGCTTTGTAACCAGGGAGTTCCAACTATACAACACAGCTGGAGTTCAATCATTGACTAAGAGGTTATGAGGTATGACTTGGTTCTAAAGGCAATTAACTATTTATGGTTTCAAATTATGAAGCAAGAGTTCATGACTGAGCTACTGTATATCTTGTCTACATGACTTTAAAAATGTATTTGGAACTCAACTGTGTAAAATAACTTAAATATTTCCTGTGCTTTTGTTGACCATGAAATGAAGATTCATTGTCAGTTTTCAGCAAGTTTAATCAGTAGCTAAGATGATTGATTGGTTGATTGTGTGGTTCACTATCTTGTTGAACTATATTAAGCACTATATTGATGTAATAAGAAATGAGTAATCATTTATGAATCATGCTTTGCTGACAAAAACATGACTATGAATAGCACCAATAGTGCTCTCTGTCAACCAATCAGGGTGCCTGTCCAGCAGTCGCAGCCCACTCACTCTCCATTTGGACATGTAAAAGGACCTGAGCATGTGTGTGTATTTCAGGCCTGTGTGTGGTGTAAATTGTAATTTACCCACTGGGGAAATGTATATAACAAAAAAAAATAATAAAAAATTAAATTAAATGAATACAGTATTTCAGCTATATCAAGTATAGTTAGGCTTGTTTTTCATAAGAGAAACACATTCCACACAGTTATTCACCGAGGGCGTGATCACACTAAAACATTCTCTCAGTAATGACTGGATGTTGTTGGCACCAGGAGATACATAACTATAGGCGAGTGTCACTTCAGCAAACATTGATATTGACCTTGGTTAACTCTGATAAGAAGTGACATGACCTAATTTGTTAAACTTCCTTGGAAAATGAAACGTTTTTTTCTGATGTGATAAATCATGTAAACACTGAAACATTATCCAGTCTTTAGTCTAACTGGTTTGTGCCAGTATGAAATTAGACTGTACAGCATGCTCAAAGTAGGCATTGCTTTATTGTTATTTTGAGATTGGAATCAACATGTGTTGTATTTACAGCACCAACAATTTTAATATCCTTTACATAAGCTACTATTTAGATAGAGATGGATAGATTTATTTATGACTGGGTGGGAAGGGGGAAATTTGCAGGTCACAGCAACAGTATACAAATAAACCACAAGGTACAGATATCAAAGTACTAATATCAAAATTAAAAGTATGCCCTATTAGGCATGTGCATGCATACAACTGTAAATAAGGAATCTGAAACATGAATAACTTTAAAACTATGCAAAGAAAGTACCAACACACCAATCACAGGCCTACATTTCCAGACACCTAAATATCCCAACAGTGACAGCTACAACGAAACTCAAGTTTCCAACGATGAGGATGACTGAGACAGCAGTAACCATTACTTCTGCAGCACTGAGCTTCTGAAATTCAAAGGTTCAGTGGTTAGAAACAGAAATCAACTTGCATCTTTACTGTAATACATGTATGGTGCAGACAGTTGTCGTTATCAAAACATGTTCTATTGTCATGATGTTGACGGGCTCTCACCATGTTTCCTTGTTGCCTCCATCTTTTACCATGTCTTTGACTCTCTGTAACAGAATATAGTAAACTTCATAAGAATCCATGCTGTATTTCAAGCATATTAGTATTATTCACACAGTACTATACTACAAGTCATTCACCTATTTGGGTTCTCCCCAGTATTGCTTTACTTTGGATACTGTTCACAGAAACCCAAATTAAAAACAGGACAATCCATATTGTGTAAGCGACCATCACTTTCAGAAGCCAAGAGTCTTCATTGGTATTTCTGCAGTTGTCCATCTCCAACACACCAACAAAGACAACTGCAGCTGTGAGTGAAAAATATTTGGAAATAAAATAATTGCGATAAACAGACAATGGCAACTATGTGAAGAGAAGACGTGAGCAGTGACAGTTAGCTAGTCTCTGTCATTTCAAAACAAAAGTTTGATATTTTATATATATATATATATATATATATATATATATATATATATATATATATATATATATATATATATATATATTAGAGATGGTCCAATACCATTTTTTGCTTCCCGATACCGATTCCGATGCCTGAACTTGCGTATCGGCCGATACCGAGTACCGATCCGATACCAGTGTGTCATATATTTTATTATGTTTTAACAACTGAATACTACTATCCCTGTATGGATGTGATATTATTTCTATCTTTGTTGTCGGTCTGGCTCAGGTTAAACTCTTTGTAAAACATGAACAAACACAAACAATGAATGCCCCAGAACTTTATTTAATATCCAGTTTGACAGTCAGTTATAACGGCAAAAGAACATAAATAAACTACTTTAACGTAGATTTTCTTTAGGGCTTTATTACGTGGTATCGGATGGATTGGTGCATAAACTCTAGTACTTCCTGATACCGATACGAGCGTTTCAGGCAGTATCGGACCATCTCTAATATATCTATCTATATATAGATTTTTTTTTTTCTTGCTGAGAGTTTGCAGAGTCTGTTAAATATAAAGCTATAGCCAGCAGCTGGTTATCTCAGCATTAGCTTGAAGCCTGAAAATAGCGGGAAATCAACCAGGCCCCCAGGAAGTGCGCCGGGCTTTGAAGCAAATTGAACATAGTGGTCAAGCGGTGGAACTGAAAAAAATTACTTTCTCCTATAGACTTGCATGGCGATAGACACGTCTGCAAATCAGTGGATACATTTCTTTTAGCACCACAACCCTTGCAGAATGACTCATTTCACTATCAGTATTAGATCTATTCGGTCCAACAACATTTTAAAAAGTCTAGAAGAGCTGCCTGGATAGCTCAGTTCAATTCCGACCTGCGGCCCTTTGCTGAATGTCATTCCCCCTCTCTCTCCCCAATCATGTCTTCAGCTGTCCTGTCAAATAAAGGCCTACAAGTGCCCAAAACAATTTAAAAAAAGAAGAGCCGTACAATAAAATCATCCCCATTCAGGTTGGTGGTGCGCTAAACTGGGAGTAGCTGACTCGGCCAGCGGAGATCTCTAGTGCGCCTGCTCTATGGGCCCCATAGTGCGGAAGCATTGCCGATAATCCAGGTAATTTTATACGCGGTTGTGGCCCCATAATGGGTTCATGTGCCACTGAGCAACTGAACGGGGCTCCACCTCGAACGCCGTACCCAGTTCTTCTGTGTCAAACGCCAACTAACAAGATATATGATGTTAATTACTTAGTTTTAGAGGCGCTGATCGGATGATTTTCTTACGTTCAGATGCTCCGACATTTAGAGACTTGGGCGGATGCCGAAATTTACTCACACGTCCACGCAAACTGTGAATTGGCCTTAACTCTCAGCAAGAATGCAAATAACCATTGCTTTAAAGACGATAAACAAGTCTTCTCAAAGAAAGATATGAATGCAGTTTACTATTTTAAGATTAAAATCAAGTGAATCTCCTTACTTGTAAAAATCACATGGATGACAGAACACACGTTGACAGTAAGGTCACAGATCTCCTTTCTTGAAGAAAACAAAAGAGCAACATAAACAGCTGCGAACCAAGTGTTGATGTAAGCGTCAAGTCAAATATTAAAGGTGCCCTGCCACACGTATTTCATTACTTTGTGGTAATGTCTGAAGTTCTACCATGGACTCTGCAACATTTTTTGTGGAAAAAATGCCTTGGTTACCTTGTTTCAAGCCATTCTAGCGTGGTATAGAAAGCCTGCAGGAAGACTCGATTTCTGCCAGTTCTCATTAATATTCAACAAGCTAAGCTGTTTGAATCTGATTGGCTAACAGCTAGCCAATGAGAGCCTGGCTGTCAGAATCCTTTACCCAGCCCAACTGGGCGAGCTAATGAATAGTAATGAGCTCCGGCAATATGATGTCAGACTGACTAGCTTTTGTAATTGGCCTGATTCCTCTGCTTATTTCTTTTCAGTGGCTAGAGCTGACAGAGGAGGTAGCAGTTCATTTTCACATTCACAACATAACACAAACACATGTGGACCTAACATATTTCGAAAACATGCAAGTAAAAACGGTTTTAGGACAAGAGAAAGTTGAACTCACAGTTCATGACTGGGTCCAATTGGCAGACAGACGATTACCAGCTTTATGAAATTAAACACTATCGCCACACACACAAGAGCAACGAGAGTGACCTAAACATGCCCACACAGACACACATATATAAATACATATAAATATAACCTCATAAAGTTCAGAAATGTGGATGTAGATATAGAGAAATGTTGAACAATACATATTACAACTCACTTTAATGGTATCAGCCAAACAAAACAAGACAACGGCCGTTATTTCAACTGCCGCACAAAGCAGACTGCACAGTATCTTTAACACCTACATAAGAAATAAAATGCACTTCAAATAATCTTAATATACCTGTAGTATTCATCAAGTTTGTACACATGAGCACAGGATACTGACTGAGTCTTCAAATGCCATAAAGCACTCATATGCTGATTTGCAATGATTGTCTTTATATGGGATTTTACATTTAAAAAAGCTAAAATTAATTTTTTTTAAAGACATAAAACATTTCAGAAAAAATATATATGCACAAACAACCAACAGAAAATGCTAATTATCACTCATTAGATGAAATATGCCATTAAAGTTCCTTAGGATTTTCATGAAATTAAACATTATTGATTAGGCATTCTGCAAAAGTCATTCAATGGCTCTCAGCTCAATAAGTATGTTACCTCTCTATATAGTTTTTATTGTTAGTGGCAGGGTCTGCCATTTTCAGCGCCAGATTCAAATGACCTACCTATGCTATGCACCAGGGACCACTGACAACACAAGCCCCCCTACTCATGCCTTACCTTATTTAGACAACAAGATAAGGGACTGTTGCGGAGGGTAGTCACCAATATATTAGGCAGCTCCTTAGGGGTGGAAAGAGTGAGAGAGAAATTAATCTTCTGGTACAGTGTTTTTGGGTAGGAGTAGGACTATTGTGTAACTGCATTTACTGGGTGACATAAGTTTATAAATACCATACCGTCATGACTACCACCAAAAAACAGTCGAAATTCATCCACACAATGGTTGCTTCCTGAAGATAAATCAAGAGAAACAGCGAGGAAGGGTGTAGATAAAAATGTTAACGTTTATATATAGTTAAATATATATATATATATACTGTATATATATATACTGGTTTCTGTACTGTTTAAAAGTCTTAGGCAGGTGTGGAACAAATGCTGTAAACTAAGAATGCTTTCAAAAGTATAAATAATGATTGTTTATTTTTATCAATTTACAAAATGCAAAGTGAGCGACCAAAAAAAAAAATCTAAATCACATCAATATTTGATGTTACTACCCTTTGCCTTCAAACCAGTATCAATTCTTATAGGTACATTTGCAAAAAGTCAGGGAACGTTGAGGATCGTAGATGCGGTGGTCGGCCAAGGAAACTTAGTGCAGCAGATAAAAAAAACACATCAAGCTTATTTCCCTTCGAAATCGGAAGATGTCCAGCAGTGCCATTAGCACAGAACTGGCAGAAACCAGTGGGACCCAGGTACACCCATCTACTGTCCAGAGAAGTCTGGCCAGTAGTGGTCTTCATGAAAGAGTTGCAGCCAAAAAGCCATACCTCTGACATTGAAACAAGGCCAAGCAACTCAACTATACACAAAAACATAGGACTTGGGGTGCAGAAAAATGGCAGCAGGTGCTCTGGACTGATTAGTCAAAAATTGAAATATTTGGCTGTAGCATAAGGCAGGTTGTTCGCTGAAGGGCTGTAGAGCGGTACAATAATGAGTGTCTGCAGGCAATGGTGAAGCATGGTGGAGGTTCCTTGCAAGTTTGGGGCTGCATTTCTGCAAATGGAGTTGGAGATTTGGTCAGGATTAATGGTGTCCTCATTGCTGAGAAATACAGGCAGATACTTATCCATCATGCAATACCATCAGGGAGGCGTATGATTGGCCCCAAATTTATTCTGCAGCAGGACAACGACCCCAAACATACAGCCAAGGTCATTAAGAACTATCTTCAGCGTAAAGAAGAACAAGAAGTCCTGGAAGTGATGGCATGGCCCCCACAGAGCCCTGATCTCAGCATCATCGAGTCTGTCTGGGATAACATGAAGAGACGGAAGGATTTGAGGAAGCCTTCATCCACAGAAGATCTGTGGTTAGTTCTCCAAGAGGTTTGGAACAACCTACCAGCCAAGTTCCTTCAAAAACTTTGTGCAAGTGTACCTAGAACAATAGATGCTGTCTTGAAGGCAAAGGATGGTCACACCAAATATTGATTTAATTTAGATTTGTCTTCTGTTCGTTAACTGCATTTTGTTAATTGATGAAAATAAACTATTAACACTTCCATTTTTGAAAGCATTCTTAGTTTACAGCATTTTTTTCATATATATATATATATATATATAGTTCAAGTTTATATGGTTCAAAATACCATAATCAAATTCATCTCTGTGTCCCTCCTTACCTGTGATTGGTTGACATTGATTTGGTCTTTAGTTGTCATGCTTGTCTCTGCAGTACTTGGCTTTGTAGTATCAGAATCACTTGTACTTTTTAGTACTGTAGTACTTGGTGTAGTACTTTGTGTTGTAGTTCTTGACTGTGTAGTACTTGGTGTTGTAGTACCTGGCTGTGTAGTATTTGGTGTAGTACTTGGTGTTGTAGTACTTGGCTGTGTAGTACTTGGTGTAGTACTTAGCATTGTAGTACTTGTGGTAGTACTTGGTGTTGGTGATGGTGTGGTCGGTGAAGTTAAAGTAACATTCAGATCCATTGGTTCCCAGAATGTACCAAACCTTTCAAGAAATGTGGCTCTGAAACATGTCAGACAGACACAGATGTTAATGTCAATCATTTTGCTCCGCATTGTAATATTTAGTCAATAGGTCAGTCAAAGTGTATAAATGCCTGAAAGTGATGTTGTCCATGATGTCCACGTCTTCTCCCTGTGGTACCCAGTTAACTTGGATCTTATTCTTATTTTTATTGTTTTTTTGACTAACAGCCGTGTCCTGAGGAGAGACACACAAGTAAAGCAAGTGTCACAGTCATAAGAAAGATTAATAAGGCTTTGACCTTAAATTTACACTTCAAGTTCAATTAAATGTGTCAATTAAAATATAAATGGAAAGTGTGTATATTTAATTAATTAATTCAATGCATTCATTACAAATAGTAATGATGAAATGTGATGGGTACTTACTGCTAAATTATTGCACGTCAGGAGTCGAGTGTTTTCAGGCTCAAGCATGATGAATTTTCCTACAAGATGGTTTCCTTTCTGTCGAGCCTCCAACATAAATCCCCTGAACATTGTGGATTGCTTGCTCTGGAGAGAAACTGGAAAATGGTTTGGAGAATCATCGGGGCGAAGGTGATGGGGCAGAAAATTAAGACAGATTAGTAATAACCTTACACTTAGTGAATGACCACTGCAACAAAGGTTGATAGTGATAAACAAGCTTCCAGGAAAAGGGGTCCAATAGTCTCTGTACCTGTAATAGTGTCTCCCTTTATGAGTGAGACGATCATCTCAAAGGGCGGTTCACTGTTCTGAGGATGGATAGGTGTCCCACGGTTTGAATGCTGAGGTAACATTGATTCACACGACTGTGGGAATTTGCCATTTGCAAACCCATGCACCTTTGTGATGATGTTAAGGCCAATCAAAATCCACAACCACATCTGTAAAACAAGCCTTCTTTATAAACATGCAGTCACTGGGGATTAATAACCTTGACCTGAAAACACCATTCCAGTGACATTCAACTGAATTGGTACCATAAGTATCATAATAGTTCCCCAACTTTTGAACAATGCAGTAGGACAGCAACATTCCCACACTGTCCCAATATAAACACTAATAATACACAAAAAGTCAGCTCTTAACATTATAGCAATTTTTTTTATTGCAAATGCAGTCTGCTAGAATATAGAGCCAAAACAAGGACTCTCACGCTCAGAATCACTCGATGTATGAAAAGTGTATATGGAATCCTTTAGGAAAATAGGAATCATTTAAACAAAATTGAGCCTAGAAAGTAAATAGCAATCATTTTTAAGAGCTCTCTCTAACTGTTTCATTCAAATTCAAACTTGAATTTATAGCAGTTAAGACCTCAGGGGCAAATAAATATACAAAGATAGTAACAACTCTTTTCTCTTACCTTAAAATATTTGTATACGATGTCCAATACCATGAAACCGAACGTCACTCTACAACCTTAGCCCACTTAGACCTAAGAATTTGCTGTCTAAATCTATTTAAGAAAAACTGAAGGAAGCTCAGAAATGGATCCTCCTTCTACTGATAGTTGTGCAATGTGTGCTAGAGAGCACCGCAAAAACTCAGCAGACCGAAGGAGGAAGTTAGAAAGGGCAATCTAAGTACACGGCTTGAACTTGAACCAAACGCACACCTACAGTAAATGATAAGGAACATACAGTTTCTTTTTACTGTTGATAGTTCTCATAGTAGTTAATAGTTCCTTATCTGCGCCATTTGCAGTACGCATAAACAAGATACCCTATACACAAAAAAATGCAATCCAATGCCAAATAACGTATCAATTGAAAATCAATCCATAATGACACATAGAAAATCAAGTGTGCTTAGTCTCTTGGAAGGTAATATAAATGTGCATGCTCTTTAGCCAGATACCTGTATATGGTCATGATGTCAGGAATAGGAAGTTTATAGAATTGGTCTGTTTTTGAATGTAATATAGACGTAAGGTACTGTAATGGCACTAAATCAAACAACACTATCTGCTAGCCATTAACAGTTGGTACTTTTGCATTAATCCACTCAGGCAGGATCTGCTGCAAATGTTCTTCCTCACAGCATACACAGAATACAGAACAATTGCTTACTGTTTTGGCATGGCATGACCAAAAGACAATTGAGTTAGAGTACCCGCTTCTGTCTTGCATTTAAGGCACATGGGTAAAACAGCAGGGCTGAAATGATGTCTACGGAAGCGTGATATATGCGTTTTGTGTATAATCTTCAGAGGTGGAAAAAGTACTAAAATATTGTACTCAAGTAAAAGTACCAATACTTTGATTAAATATTACTCAAGTAAAAGTAATAAGTAATTCATTTAAAATGTACTTTATGTACTTTTACTTAGTTACATACTTAGTTACAAAAAAACTGTAAAAAGTGTGTGGGGAGAGCTCTCCCATGTAGTGGAAATAGGACAAGGGGTCATAAATCCAAAACTATTTTGTTTTTAATTAGAGAAAAATCTATACAAAGGTATAAACATCTATACAAATGTATATGTAATAACAACATTACATAACACATGTCACACATGTTATTTAAGACCCTTAAAGGTATAATGTGCAATTTTAGTTCGGACCATCCCATAAAATATTTTCAAACAATCAATTGAAAGTAAAAGTACAATACATTGTTAGTTCTGAGGGCCATCCTTCTTTTCTTCACAAACAAACAACAGTTATAATGCAAATCAAGGCCAAATCACATGTTTTTACTCCATAAATGGGTTAGACCCATAGACTGTTAATTATATTAATATAAACAGACCCTAATGTTCACAGCCCAGACTAGCAGCTAGCTTCTACACACCTAAGTAGCCCATATGAGCTAATTAGATGTATGTGAATTAATGTAGCCAGGTTCCTACATGCGTTGTCCTGGCAGGAGTGGGCAATTCATTTTCCCAAGGGGCCACATGAGAAACAGGGACTGTTGTGGAGGGCCGGACTAATAGGCTAAACTCAATTCTGCTCAATATTAATTTTATGTCAGGTGACACATTCTCAAACGTCTCTTTTTTTCTCTGGGACAACAGAGTCTACTAAACACTCTTTAATAAACTCCCCTTCAGAAAATGGCCTACTGTTTTAGCGATTTTGTAGTTTGTCACAAAGCTGGTCTTGACTGCTGCATATCTGGATGCATTGTTGCTTTTGCAGCATAACTGGCAGAGCTTCAGATGTCGGTGCGCACTCTGCATCAGGCAAGTCATTTTTGAGGGATATGACAGCTCATTTACGTCCATGCTAACGTCTCCCACTCAGTTTCAGGTCCGACCGTTCTCTTTTTTTTTCTTTCGGTTTTGTTTTTTTACTCAGTAGGCTAACGGATGGGATTTGTAATTTGTAATCCTTCACTCAAAATGTAATCAAGTACATTTTAAAATACAGATTTTAAAAACTACTTGAAAAATACAAAATACCCAACAAAACTAGGCTACGCAATACAGTAACGTGAGTAAATGTATTTCGTTACTTTCCACCTCTGATAATCTTAAATTGATTTAGTGTGTCTTCAGATATCTTCCCACTCTTCATCATTGATTGTGACAGATAGCTCCTCCAATGTGCGAACATTGACAATTTAACAGATTCAAATTTGAGCAGACTATGTAAATATACAAGCATATGTACTGGCATCACAGCAAAAAGGTTGTTAGCAAATCCCTTACATAATTAAATATTTGAAAAACCAACATTTAACGTATGACACAATAACACAAGTGCAAACTTGCCATCACAAAAGTGAGTGTATATTTTAAATGAACATCATGGGTCCACTTCCACTGTGACTAAAGAATAATATTTTTACATGCACATTAAATACATGACTTCCTTTTAAAGTGCCAGTAAATAAATGTAACAAACCACATATGTGACACAGGCACACAGCAATACAGATTTGAATATTGAGTGCAGCTTACACTAGTCATTTTTTAATTCAGTAATGCAGCAGCAAATGCAAGGGAATTATATACTTAAACAGCAACTAGTACATTGATCCACGGGAGAATGTTTGCATTCTAACCTGCTGTTCTTCGTCTGGACTTTGGCAAATGAACCTTCGATGCAGCAGTGACTTTAAATGACTCCTAAACTTCACACCAACAAATGCATAAAAGACAGGGTTCAGACAGCAGTGGGAGAAAGCAATGAGCCGGCACACATAGAACGCATAGTCAAGCTTGATACTTGCATCACAGGTATGAAGTGGTGGAACCACATCGTTAGCCAAAACATTTAGAAAAATGACCAAATTGTACGGCACCCAACCGAGGAAGAACACAGCCACGATGCAGAAGACTAACTTCACTGCTCTGTTCTTTGTGTGAGATCTTGTTCTTGTGATTTTCCACAGTATTCGTATGTAGCAGAAAGCCATCACTGCCAAAGCAACCAAGAAAAAAATGTTCTGTTGGAAGATGCCAATTCTTTTCCACACAGGGTCTTTGTATTCACAGCCCACGGAGTGTTCATCTTTGTGGGGGATCGAGACGAGGGTGCTGTAGAGCAGGGAGGGCATGGCCGCTCCAATACTGACTATCCACAATAAGAAAGACACATAAACTCCAGTGCTGCGACTGAGTTTGAGTGTGCTCAGGCCAGACAGAGGGTGTACCACAGCCAGATACCTGTAGATGGTCATGATGGTCAGGAAAAGTATGCTGCTGTAAAACCCAGTGAAGAAGACAAAAGTCACAATTTTGCAGAGGACTTCTGAAAACAACCATCCCCAGACGTGGTAAATTGCCCAGAATGGGAGACCAGTGGTGAAGACGAGGTCAGAGATGGTCAGGTTTAGGATAAACATGTTTGTAAGAGACTTGAGGTTTTCGTACAAAGCCAGGATTACAAGGACGAGGATGTTTCCTGTGAGGCTCAGTGTGATCACAATAGAGAAGAACACGGGAATGGCAATGGATCCAAACTTGACCACCTCACCTTTTTCACAGACTTCATCCATATAGACATAGTCATAGACGTTTTGGCTTTCATTGATAGAGTTATTCATTGCTCTTCAACTGGATCCTGTAAAACAAATATAGGATTAGTATGTGCATTATGGTGGGCTATTTTCAGTCATTTCACTGTTTAATGCAAATCAACAGAGACAAAAAAGTTATAATGATAAAGATCTTTTTACAATGACTATAAGTGTATATATACCTAATAAGGGTGCACTTAAGTTACACTGGAACTCCTTTAATAGGAGACTAATATGTTACTATAGTGTAATGTTACTTTAGTGTGTAAAGAAAAAGAACTGACCTACCTCTTGCTTGGGACTGATGTTATTGGATGTGATGCCTTCAGTCTACTCACAGCTTAAAAAGAAGTAGCGTTCGTAATATCGTGACAGGCAGTGATTTCTGTTCCTTGTTCTGTTCTATAACCTGAGCTGTTTTACCATGCAATGTCCTCATCTTAGCTGGATTTGTGGTTATGGCTGTTTATTTGGACCAACCAAATTTGCCAACTTTCTCATCAAAAACCAAACACTATGAAGACAACAAGATGTGGTCGAAAGCTCTGGAAGCCCTTGAGTTAAGTTTAAAGTAACCCCCTTAGGCTAGGCAGTTTTCTCTTACCTGCAGTGCAATTTATCAATCTAGATTGTTTTGGTGTGAGCTGCCCAGTGTTGGAGATATCGGCCATCGAGATGTCTGCATTCTCTCAAATATAATGAAACTAGATGGTACTCGGCTTGTGGTGCTCAACAGCAATGTCTCTCTCCAGAAATCATGACCCGGTTACTCAAGATAATCTACAGACCTGGCTGTGAGAAGTTTTTATGTTTCTATCAAACTACACCTGCCAGCTGCATCCTCGTGCAGAAGGAAGAGTAGGCCTACTCATCAAGCCAACTATAGACATTATAAAAGGGAAATGAGACATATAAGGGATAATAAAGTTATTAGAAATATTCTATTGATTGAAGGAATATTATTCCAATCCAGTAAGAGACAATATATGATGAAAGAATTTGGGGATGAGGAGGTTAAGAAAATAAGGAAAAATTATATCTCATTTCCTCTTCTCCCGAAGGTAAAAGAGGTCAACTTTAAAATTTTAAATGAAATCTACCCAACAAACGAATTTTTAAGACTGAGATTCAATTTTGATACTAATAAGTGTGTTTTTTGTGAAAATGAAATTGAGAATTTAGAACATGTATTTTTTCTGTGAGTCGGTGCAATCTTTCTGGAGAGATCTGCAGAGCTGGTTACAGACCAGGGAAATTGAAATACCACCTCTGACAGTGACGAATATAAAGTTTGGTAGTTTTTTTTTAAGATAAGAAGGTAGATTTTGTTCTAAACAACTTGGTGCTGCTAGGAAAACATTTTATACATAAATGTAGATATTTTAAGACCAAGCCCTCCCTGATCCATTGGAAGAATGAGTTCAATTTGTCATTGAAACGGGTTAAGGATAAAAAAGCCCTTGAATTGATTTATTTATTTGAAACTCTTAATTTAATTTGAGATAGCCCCTTCTATTTATTTTCTTTTATATCATTCTCTATGTTGATTTGTAAGGTATAAGCTCCTAGGTTTTATTTATATGCTCGACCCGAGGCAAAAGCACTGTTTTTTGAGGTGATTTGTGATTTTGTGATTGTGCCTTGTTTGTTTGTATATCTGTATTCTGAAGAAATGAACAATAAAAAAAAAAACATATAAGAGATAATCCAGCCATTTTAGTGTTGCAATTTTATAATGTCTGGGCACTTCTTTAAAAATAAGGGTTGCAATTGATGGAGCAGAAATAAATAAATCCATTTTATTTGTCAGATGCATGTTTTCTCATGATTCGTTATACAAATTCCCCTACCTTTGGTCAAGCTTCAAAAACATTGGATTCTACATTTCCCATAATGCAACCCACATCATCTTTTCATCAGACCCTTCCTGCCTAATAAATGCCAGTGTCTTTTAAACTCCAAGTTTGTGACACAGGCTTTTTAAATTTGCAGTCTCCAAGCTCAAACTGAGATTTCAGGTGTTTTCTTAGACTTGACAGCGCTCACCTAGAGCCACAGAAAGGCTATTAGTATTAATCTCCATCTTTTTAGTGTAAAATCCGTTGAGTGTCCTTTCAAGAAATGAGACCTCAGAAAAATGTACCAAATGATCTGTGAGAAATGTCAGGCTATTTTTACTTTTTAAGTATATGCTGCACATAACTTAAATTAAATGAAGAAAAAACGGAGGTGGTTGTTTTTGGAGCAAAAGAGGAACGATTGAAAGTCAGCGCTCAGCTTCAAACGACAATGTTAAAAACAACAGACAAAGCCAGAAATCTTGGTGTAGTCATGGACTCAGACCTAAATTTTAACAGCCACATTAACATAATTAAAAAATCAGCATATTATCACCTTAAAAATATATCAAGGGTTAGAGGACTTATGTCTCAGCAAGATCTGGAAAAACTTGTCCATGCTTTTATCTTCAGTAGACTTGACTACTGTAACGGTGTCTTTACAGGTCTCCCTAAAAAATCAATCAGACAGCTGCAGCTGATTCAGAACGCTGCTGCTCCAGTCCTCACTAAAACCAGGAAAGTGGATCACATCACTCCAGTACTGAAGTCTTTACACTGGCTTCCAGTGCCTCAAAGAATTGATTTCAAAATACTTTTACTGGTTTATAAATCACTAAACGGTTTAGGGCCAAAATACATTTCTGATCTGCTACTACACTATGACCCACCCAGACCTCTCAGATCGTCTGGGACAGGTCTACTTGTTGTCCCCAGAGTCAGAACTAAACAGGGGGAAGCAGCGTTCAGTTTTTATGCTCCACATATCTGGAACAAACTCCCAGAAACCTGCAGGTCCGCTGAAACTCTCAGTTCTTTTAAATCTAAGCTAAAGACCTATCTTTTTGATGTTGCTTTTCTTTAAATTATCTATTTTATTAACTTTAATTTCTTATACTGCACTGTAACTTTTATTCTTATACTGCACTATCAATTTTATTCTTGTTTTAATTTGTTTATTAATGTTTTAAAATTGTTTAAAATTGTTTTCTAACTGCTCTTTAATGTTTTATGTAAAGCACTTTGAATTGCCCTGTTGCTGAAATGTGCTATACAAATAAAGCTGCCTTGCCTTGCCTTGCACACAGGCTTTACAAATCATAAAAAGCATATACTTTAAAGATGTGCAACAGACAACAAATGACCACAGGAACGAGGGACAAACATTACTTCATGAATGTCATCACATGACTCCTCTGTTTACTCTCTGCTACGACAACCAAACTATTCAGTTTCAGGTTCCCGCCTACCAACCTCTCGTCATTGGTTGGAGGGCTACATGTCGCTCTGTGAGTGGATGGCACAATGTCAATCACGACACTTTCAACAAGTTTGTATGCACACCAGGGTTGTTATGGACTTGAGTCATATCTGTAAAAGTATGTCAAAATTATTATTATTTTCTTATTCTTTTACTAGAAACTGTCTACATACGTGTTATATTATCTAACGTATCGTTTCTCGGTGATGTCACGGTTATTTAAAAATATCTTTCAAAGGTCTACTGTGTCAAAGCTAAATATAACGTCACTGTGACAGCTAGCTGACATTACAAAAAGCACAATAGTTGTCAGTTTGAGCTCGAGCTGCCAGCTATATGCTATATTTTGTCGTTTTTAGAAAATTAATATTAGCACTGTAAGAGCCATTGGTTAGTGTTGTAAAACTGTTTACAAACTGTTGAAACCAAACGTTAACGTTAAACAAAAAGTGGTTTAACGTTAGCTAACGTCACTACTTTGTACTCTACTAACGTTACAATATAGCTAGGTTGTTCCTGTAACGTTAGCTAGCTACATTGCCAAAGTAACCACTTTCATAACTTTATGGCGTACAACCTGTCTATGCGTAGCTACAACATACTCATCGCCTGCTTTGTTTACTTCCTCATAGCTAACTAACAGGAGTTTACAGGAGGAGGACACAGTAAGCGCTGACACAAAATCCAGTTACCAGTAATACCTGCAATAAATAGCCTACTTCCTCTGTAAAATGTTTTAGTTTTCAGTTTAGTTGGCACTTCATCAGAGAGGTGACTCAACACCATTGTAATCATGGCTGCCATCATTTGTGGTGCTGGTGTTTTATGGGCATTGGGGTTGAAGCAGCATCTCTCCCCACAATTTCAACAGATTTTTGTACATGCAATTTAACTTAGAAAAGCATAGGAATTGTACATTTTTCTCTCTCTTTTCTCATGGGTAATGAAATTAGATGTTAGTGAATAATAAGTCTCAATATCTTGTGAGTTAAGTTTTGTAACAAAAAAGGGACATAGGTTAGTCTAGTTTAACCAGCATCCAGCAAGAACCAGTGTCCCTTTACATTAGGCAATATTCCAGCACAACATGCTTGTTTGCCGTTAAATATGGGAGGTTTACCTACTGTAGGTGTGACCAACCCACAGACTTTATGGATCAACCAGAAACAGTGTCCTGACCCGAAGTTCAAGAAGCAGGAAGTTTGCCTATTTTGTTGTTTCTATAGTGATCAAATTGTTATGCACCCCCCCCCCCACACTTTGATATCATACTCTTCAGTAAATCAAAATCTCTGGAATTTGTATCCCTGCTCGTAATTTCATCAATTGCTAATGTTGCAGTTATACAAGAATGTCACAACATTTTAAGTTGTTTTGGATTGTATCATTGAATGTTATAAAAAGAAACATGCAGTTGAACAGTACTTGATAGTCAGAAGATCAGAATGTGTAAAGTGACATAATTTATTATACAGATCATGCACTATCAGATGCAATGTACATACCCATCATGAGAACTCTCATTAATAGTTCACACATTTGTGTCTATCAAGTGTGCCCATGTGTAGCCACGCAAGAGTACAGTATGCTGAAGCATTCATGTCCATCTTTTGTTCCTGATTGCTTCTGATTCTCTGATTCAGCAGACTGGATGTGACCCTGTGACCCCTGGTTGCCAGGGAGAGAGCCGTGGGGCCATGGCTGCTGGGGCTACGGTCGGGGAGAGCCAACTCCAGAGGATTATCCGAGATCTGCATGGTACGCCAGCTTTGTGTGTGTGTATGTGTGTGTGTGCTTGCTTGCGTTAATGTGTGTGAATAGATTCACGGCTGCAGGCAGTTGTTGGCTGACATGGTGTGACCGAAAAGAGGAGAAAGAAGACACATGATGCAATGAAATTAGTGTCAGCGTCAAGTCTAAGTGCAATCTTCACGGCTGGAACTATCTGACCTTTCCTGGCCATCGAATCATTTGAAAAAAAGTGCATCTGACCTCATATCCCTGTAGAAAGGGTGTGGTGGAAGCCTCTGTCAGCATGCAGCGAGACAGAGAGTGCGTACTGAGGATGCACCCATCACGGGTATCCTTCCAGTTTTTGCGATGGATACGAGGCAAGTGGGTGATTTACAGAAAGTTGTGCTTAAAGAGGGTAGGGAATGGAAATTAAATGGAAACCAGAGCTGTTTGTGAGTGAGTTTGTAACCAAAATGCAACAATTTCTTTTAAAGCCATGTAAGGTCATTTCTAAGGAGATGAAAAATTGATATTATATATTTACTAAATTAAGACTAGCTGTTCCTTTCTTTTTAGTCTAAAACCTGTACCTGTGAGACGCATATGTCTTTGCCACCTGTTTGTATGAACCCTGTGTCATTAATCTTTTTTTTTTTAAACGTGAATTACAGAGGCTGTTGCAGAGCTTGCAAAGGAGTACAGGGAAAGTGGGGAGCCAATCACCGATGACAGTACCAACCTGCACAAATTCTCCTACAAACTGGAGTACCTGCTACAGGTGTGATTTAGCTTATATTGTCACAGCTAACCCAGTAAATCCAAATTACTTAAGGAAGATGTGAAAAAAATGTATAATTAATGACATGGCTCAAAAACAATCGTATGTTCAACAGTTTTTCGTTCCAACTGTATCTATATATGTATCTATCTTTCAGTTTGACCAAAAGGAGAAGACTACATTTCTTGGTACAAAGAAGGATTATTGGGAATACTTCACTGACTGTCTGGCTAAAATCAAAGGAGCCAATGATGGGATCCGCTTTGTCAAATCCATCACTGAGGTATGAAGCTTTTTTTTGTTTTGTTTACAATGACACCACTAACATAATACTGATTACATACTGATCACAATATCAGATAACTCCTTAAAACATTACAAAGTAGTCCTATCTTTTTGCCCTCCACACACAATGGCTCAAATAGGCTTTTACTCCATTTACTGTCTAAACTCCTATAGTATATAATTGTTCATCTTCTTTCTAATTTTATATAATTGGTAGGAATAATGACAAAATAGTGCTTGTTGCATTTTATGTATAACACTCAACTGCATTACTTCTTGAACAGTTGAGATTAAAATGATCATTTAGATAAAATTATGAATTCTCATTGACTTTGTAGTTTTTGACATGTGGGATATCACTGCAGTTTCAGTGTGAAGTTATCACTGACTAAAAGCTCTGTGTAAAACATTGTCTTCTTTTGCTTTGATAGCTGAAGACATCTCTGGGGAAAGGACGAGCGTTTATTCGTTACTCCCTTGTACATCAACGACTGGCTGACACCCTGCAGCAGTGCCTGATGAACCAGAGGGTCACCAGGTAAAACTGTTAGATCATTCTTCATTTAAATATGAAGAAGTGTTAAAGTGCATGCAAACTGATTAGAAAATTTAGAACCAGCTTTCTTTTTTTGGGTTTACAAGAAAACACTTTGACCAAAAACAGGCCTTTCATTTCCTTATTTGCATTGAAACAAAGTTGATGTGCTGTTGTACTATTTTACTTAATCATTTTCCCTTTCTGTTAAAGTAGTATTCAGTAGTATCAGCTGTAGTTAAAGAATAATAACTGAGAAGAATTAAGTTACTGTCTTCAATGATTTACCAGATGTCAAAATGGGTGTGTGTGTAGAGCCCTGCTGTAGTATTGTACCAAATGGAGAAATACACAACTACAAGGGAAAATATTAACCTTAAAGAGGAATACAGCTGTCATTTGGTGCCATGAACCCTTTTCTGGTTTAAATGCCACTTTCGTCTTATAAGTGTCAAAATATGGGACAAAATTTACTTTTCAGACACTATTATTGCTTCTAGTTGTCCCACTATGTCCTACTGTAACCTCTTCCTCATCTCTCTTTCCACAGTGACTGGTACTACGCAAGAAGCCCCTTCTTGAAGCCCCACCTTAGTGTTGACATAATCAATCACCTGTACGAACTCAATGAGGTCCAGTTTGATGTGGCTTCCAGAGGGCATGATCTTGATGCCTCCTGGCCCACTTTTGCAAGGTAACTAACAAACAAAACAAATCGTGAAATTGAAAATGAAAATGTAGAGCATACAAAAATATCTAAAAGTTATTACAGAAACAAATATGTCTAAATACAGCCATTCCTTTGCACCTGCTTTGACGTACAGTATCAGATTTATTTTCTGATCAACAGGAGGACACTGGGAAGTGCAAACTCACCTGGGCACATGTGGAAACCACCCAGTCGCAGTTCCAGTATTAACAGTCTGGCCAGTACCTACTCCCAGGTAACACACTAATAACATCCTGCCATTTTATCATCATTTTCAAAAGGATTGCATGATGTTCATCACGCTTCCTCTCTTCCTTCCCTTTTCCTCTGGTTTCCCTTGCAACCATCTAGCAAGCACATGAGTTCCCCTCGAGCCCCGACTATGGCCATGGTCTGCTGAATGACCTGAATGAGTCTCTGCCTGCCTGCACCGAAGACCTTCGCCTGGAGCTGGACCAGTCAGAGCTAAAGCAGCGAGAGCTCCTAGATCAGGTGCAGCAGCTGGCCGAGGAGGCTGCTGAGCTCAGGAGCGTAGTCGTGCAGCTCCAGAGGCAGCTGGATGTCTCCCTTGCTGCCCAAGAGGAGCAACAGGGCTTGCAGGGAGATATCAAAGCTCTGCAGGGAAGAGAAGATGCCCTGTCCAAAGAGGTGGAAGCACTTAGGACTGGGGAAATAGCCAGGGAGGCTGAACTACAACTGTTTCAGGAAAAGTTGGCAGCTGCTGAGGGGAAGAACATAGAGCTCCTGGCCAAGTTGGATGGGGTTCTGAATGAGAAGGGCCAGCAGGCTGCCAATTACTTTGATTCAGCTCAAAAGATACACGACTTGCTGGACAGGTTGAAAGAGGCAGAGAGTGGGAAGATGGAAGCTGTAGCTGAGGCAGAGGAGAAGAAGAGGCAGGCAGAGAGGCTAGAGGATGAGCTGAGAGTCAAGGAGGCAGCTGTAAAGCATGGTGACACAAAAGTCGAAGCATTAGTTAAATCTGCGTCTGATGAAAAGGCCAAGTTGGAGGCGAAAGTGGAGGAACAGTGCAGTGTTCTTAATGAGCTGCAGGGGACCTTGACAGTGAGAGAAAAGGAGGCGAGCAACCTACAAAGGCAACTGCAAGACCTCCAAATATCTCTAGAAGAGAAGGAGAAAGAGGTGGAGGAGGTGAAGAGGAGGGCACACCAAGATAAAGATGAAATGCAGAAGAATGCCGGTGGTTTAAAAGAGTCTTTAGAAGCAAAAGTCACTGCCCTTAAGGAGCAGCTAAAGATGAAAGATGCAGAGTTTACCTCCAGCTGCAATACACTACAACAGCTAGAAGCCAAGAACCAAAGCCTCACCACAGAGCGGGACAAACTGACCACTAACCTTATTGAGCTGGAGGGTAACGTTAAAGAACAAGCCAATAAGATAGAAGACTACAAGACGCAATGTGGCAATCTAATGGAACTAAATAAGAAACTGCTGACCACAGTGAAGAGAAACGAGGAGCTGAAGAAGGAGATGGCAGAACACAGAACAGTGCTTGATGCTGAACTAGCAGCTCTAAGAGCTTCTGAGAAACAGCTTCGCAGCCAGCTGGATGATACCAAGATGACAGTGGATGAAAAAGAGAAGCGCTTGCGTGAGGACAACCGCAAGTTGGATGAGAGTCTGCAGCAAGCCACCATGGCCGCGAAGCTCTCAGAGGCCACGTCAAAGCGGCTGGAGCAGGAGAATCAGAGTCTGAGAGAGGAGCAAGACACTGTGAAAGTAGCTCTTAGCCGCATGCAAGCTGACCTGAAGAGTGTTCATGGGCAGATTGGAGAGTTGGAGAAGAACTTGGGAGCCTCACGCAAGAATGAAGCAAGCATTCAAGAACAACTTCAAGCCAAAGAGGCCCAGCTGGAAAGTAAAGAGAAGAACCTTGTTGAGCTCCAGTCCAGATTAAAATCTCTTGAGGCCAGGGAGAAGGAGCTTGAGATTGCCAAAGCTGATGCAGAAGCAACTTGTGCTAAACAGACAGAAATGATTGAAAGGGTTACCTCTGAGAAGCAGGCGATGGAGAAATCTCAGCTGGAGAGGAGCACAGTCCAAGCAAAGGAGAACCAGGAGGTGACAAGCAAACTTGAAGGCCAGCTGGAGGTGTGTATGAAAGAAGTGTCCAGGCTCCAGGCAGAGACCCTGGACCTCAGGGTGCGTCTACAGAGGTCTGAGGAGCAGAAGCTAAAATCAGAAGCACAGCTGGAGGTGACAGAGGCCCAAAGAGATGAGCTTAGGACTCTGACCGAGCATCTTAAAGCCCAGATAGAGGCACTGAATCAAAGGCATGTAACAGAGCTTATGGAGTGCAAAAAGAAAGAAGAGGCTCTGGTTGAACAGCGTGATAGAGAAGTATCCGCCCATGCCGAGGTGTCTATCTCTGCGGCGGCTGTCCGAGAAGAGCTTTCCACCCTCAAGGCAGAAAATGGCAGGCTAGCCTTAGAGAACAGCGAGATACGTGAGGGTCTACACAGGGCAAACACAGAGATGGCAGAGCTTGGGATGACCATCTGTAAGCTAGGTGCAGAAAAGGAGAAGGCTAGAGAGCATTGGGCAGAGGACGCTGCCAGAATCGAAGAAATGGAGAAAGAGTTAGAGCGACTGGAAGAGAGCATGGCCGAACTACAGCTGGAAAATAACAAACTAAGAGAGGAGCTGACACAGAAGGAGAAACTTCCAGAAACTGTCATGGAGCTACAGGAGCAGCTGAACCAAATGCAGAGCGTCATGGACTCAAGACGAGAGGAGGCGGACGCCGCCAAGTTCCAAATGAGCTCGGAGAACATGAATCATCAGGTCCAGATGAAGGTGGGTCAGTCAGAACATGTTAATCATGACTTGTATTACACTCAAGATAGGATAGGCTAGTTATTTTTGCTGTACTGATTCTTTGCACCATAGTTTTTAGTTTTTGGCCCCGTTTACACCTGGCATTAACATATGATCTGTATGTGAATATGTTATCCGGATAATGACATCCGATCCATGGGTCTTTGCATTTACTCCTGGTATAAATTGGGATGCCATTTTGTACAGACATTCATGGTCTCCAAAAGGTTAAACCTAATGACTTTGGTGATGCCCTGACTTTTCCTTTAGCACCACTATAAGGTTGACGTTGTTGGTTCAGAGTGAAATGTCTCTACTGGAAGGGACTACTGGAATACAATTGGGTACAAACCCATTCATGTCTCCCTCAGGAGGAATTGTAATAACTTTGGTGATTCCCTAACTTTTCATCTAGCGCCATCAACAGGTCAAAATTTCGATTTGTCTAATATTTTACTATTACTTTGGTTTATGACCTGCGAAACTGAAGAGACATTCCCATCCACCTTAGCGTTACGTTGTGTTTAGTGGGAATTAGCAAATGTTATTGTATGTTTGTAATGTATTCCTATTCGTATTTCAGAGTGTGAATGAGCAGCTGGACAAGATGAAAGCCCAGCTGCAAGAGGAGCGGAAGAATGTGTCCAGCTTGCAGGCCAAAGTGTCTGAACTCGAGGTCCGTGTCTTTTAAGCATCAAAAACAGTGATTCATGGTTACGCAATAAGTAGATACAGAACATGGTGGTGGAAGATGTAAAAATAGACCATCGTCAAAGAAATGTGTGATGTACTCACTTTCAAGTTTAAAAAAAACAAACGTATGATTAAGAGAAGCCTGTAGTTAGATTGCATTCAAAAGTGCAACATCCTATTATCATCAGCACCTTTATCATTAACAGGAAGCTCCACACCACATGGGACATAATAACAGGAAGATTGTTTGTTTAGTACTCATTAATAGTAGATCATTTTATTCAGGTCTCTGTTTTTTATAATGAGACTTGATGAGATTGCTTGAGCAGTTTTCTTTGAATGCAGAAGTTAGAATAGATGTAAAAAATAATTGCAGTATAATGGTCCTAATCCAATTGATAACTCAATTAAATTTGAGGGATGTTTTTTAAGATTTAACTGAGGCTGGGTCACTCCAAATGTTATTGGATGTCCTCTAGTGCACCAGCAACAATATCTGTGTTATAGTACAGTACTTGAAATGTATTGAATTTAATTTATCCGGCAGTTTTCAACAGAACTGAGACTAATTTAAGAACAAAATTGGAACAACAATTGAAAATAATTTAAAAAAAATTTTTTTTCTTACTAATGGGTATTTCTATGCATGTTCTTATAATGTTTAATATAGGCTATGAATGAGCAGTACTTGCAGCTAACTGGCGAGAAAGATGCTCACATCACAAAGACAGAAACAACCATTCGTGAGAGTGAGCGCGAGATTCAGCAACTGAGAGATGCAGTAACCAGGTGCGTTTATGACCAGTGATACCTGTGAATTTCATCTTCAAAAAAGAGCCACTGACTCATTTTCCTTGCACTAACTTCTCTTCAGTGCTGAAGAAGCACACTCGGCCGTGCAAAAGGTCAGCGAGGAGTTGAAGCAGAAACTCAACGCAAATGAAGCTGCCAGTCAAAACCAGGGCCTGAAGATGACTGCAGAGATCGATGACCTCAACAGAACCAAGACCATCCTTGAAGAGCGGCTCATCGAGCTTATAAGGTATGACCTGTCTCTATTACAGCTGTCAGCGGCGTCATGGCTGTAGGGTGCCACAGGCGTAGAGTTTTTTAATGAAGAAAGGGGGTTAAAGTTCATTTTCTCGGATGTCTGCCACCTTGTTATGTTTGGTTGCTGCCAGCTCTTTCCCACTAGGGAGTGTGTGTTTTAAATTGATTCTTCCAGTAAGAGCAGTTCTCTGATGTTATATCAGACGTTGATAAGAGAAAATCAGGTCTTTGGAGCAGGATCAGGGGAAAAAGGCTTCATTAAATGCTAATAATTTACAGAGAACTGGTCTGACAGAGAGATGTTGACAGAAAATAGAGCAGGTAATGCTGAGGCCAGCATGAGAGGTGAAGAGTTGTAGAGAGACACTACTGAATAGAACGACAGCTTTTTATGCTTCATTTAGGAACCACTGTTTCATCAAAAGGTTGCACACTCTGTAAGGGATGCGACACAAATACAGTGATTCAGTCAACTCCAAGATTTATTAAGACAGCACTAAACTGGAATGCATTTGTCTTTTTTTATTTATCAGGGACAAAGATGCTCTGTGGCAGAAGTCAGACGCTCTGGAGTTTGAGCAGAAACTGCGAGCAGAGGAACGCTGGTGGTTAGTGGATAAGGAGGCCACAAACTGCCTCGGCTGCCAGGGCCAGTTCAGCTGGTGGCTGCGCAGACATCACTGCAGGTGGGCTTTTAGTGGGCACTGGGGCCCACTGCATACTGTCTGTCTGTAAATCGATTCACATTAGAATCGCGATTCAAGCTCTACCGATTCAAAATCGATTCATAGAATTCCAATTACTTTTATTTATTTATTTTTTTAAATTGTACGTCTACTGCAATCACATGGGAAAAGTAACTACATTTACATACTGTGAATCGTTTTTTTGAATCGAGAATCGTTTTTGAATCGAAAATCGATTTTGAATCGAATCTTGAGCCTAAAAATCGATATCGAATCGTGACATTTTCAGAATCGTGCACCCCTACTACATATGGTATCACTTCTCATGCAAGACATCAACCATTTTAAGTAACAAAATATAGGTCTAATATTGATGAAAAACTATTTGTTCTTTTTTTATACATTAATCGCTTTTAGGCTTTGTGGTCGCATCTTCTGCTACTACTGCAGCAACAACTTTGTGATGACCAAGCACAGTGGGAAGAAGGAGCGCTGCTGCAGGGACTGTTACACCCAACATAGCGCGGTGGTGGAGAGGTTCACAGAGGCAGAGCTGAGTCCTTCAGACACTCAGCCTCCTCCACCAGGAGCTGGACCTCAGCCGCCTCCTGAACCGGCCCCGTATATACCCACTCCCAGGGTAACAGGTGAGAGGCAAGCTGGGCGGAAAAAACACATGCTAACTTGACAACTACACACAACCTAAATGTTGATTGCTGTGGTTCTCTTTTCCTGTACAGTAAGTTAACTGGGAACTTTGAAGCAGAAGTGAAAAGATTGACTTTGTCATATTGAGGAACAAGAACAGAAACCTTTGCAGTACAATTATTGTTCAATAGACAAAAATGGGAAGAGGCTGACCGACATTTCCATTCAGATAAGAAGCTGCTTGGCTTTTATTGTAAAGAAAGGAAAGCTGCATCATGTTACAGTAGATCTATTTTTGTAGTGGCTTATAGTCTCTATACTGTTACATGCAATACGTTTTTGTATACTGTTTAATCAGAAGACTATACCATGAGAATATGTAGTGGCCCAATAGTCCAACGGTTTAATTCAGACATTCTTGTTCCTCCTAGTTTCCGACCCTAGCAACAGATCTGACGACGGAGTTTTTGACATAATCACAGAGGAGGAAGTGAACGGCGTCTACGACAGTGACACCATCTCCCAGACCACTGGAGGCTCCCTGGAGGGAGAACAAGACCGACGGCCTCCAGGATCACTGGATATGTGAGTGTAATATTTATCTGGGGACGGAGCAGAGGGATTGAGCCCTGGTTCAGCCAGTCTGTGACTCTGGCCTTTGGTTAGATTCCTCAGCTGAAGGTTACTCTTGCACATCAATATCCAGGCTTTATGGCCAATTGGGCCTTTGGGCCCTATTTTAATGATCTGAAACGCAAATATGAAACGCAAAACGCAAGTAGCTTTGTGGGCGGATCTCGGGCGCTGTTGCTATTATACCGGGGGGATAAATGAGTCCTGCGCCCGACGCAAATCCTACATGGGTTGGTCTGAAGTAGCTAGGTGTGGTTTGGGCGTAACTTGAAAATAACCAATCAGAGCGTCATCTCACATTCCCTTTAAGAGCAGGCGCGCTTGTTCCATGGCGGATTGCTATTATGACGGCGGATTTGCCTGGCCCACGCCAGCGGGAGCTGTCCGGGATGCGGCAAAGTAATAAATGCCCGTCTTGACCGGGTGGCGATGTTGCTGCGGCCTCTCGGGCGCATCTCCTCAAGTGGATAGGATTGCTGCAGCCATGGAGGCTCCAAACGCACCACCTGCTCCTGTTGTGCCCCTTCCTCGTCCCCCCACTCCATCTCCGTCCACCCGCTCCACCAGGAGTGCATCGCGCACTGCTCCCGGACCAGATTCCGCCGGAGTGTCCATTCCCACCGTAGTTCAACATCACTTCTCCTTAATTCCTCTAATATTTCCTCATTTATGTCATCAACACATCCATGATTCATGGAAATGTGTAAAACACAACAAGCCACAAAGAATGCTGCAACTTTTTGAGGACTGTACTGCAAAGTGCCTCCTGATCTATCCAAACACCTGAAGAGCATTTTCAGTAATATTTTTCTTTGTAATTATGTATGGTTTGCAAAAATGGGAACTGCTGCGTCCGTTTAGATGATAGAAGTGTATGCGCGTTGTGCACACGCTACATTATGGCCAAGCACGCGCCCCTAAAATAGCATCTGAATAACGCGCTACTGACTTTAGACTAGCGCCACTGACTTTAGACCAGGTTTGTTATTTGTACACCCTGTGACTATACAAATCACAACATGTAAATAGGAACATGTTGGCGTTATTTTGTCACTTATTCGGAGCAGTAGGCAAGTTGAAGCCGGTTACCTCCAGGATTTGTGCTAGGCTTAGCTAGCGCTGGGGGCGTCAGACAGAGTTACAACACGCACAGAGATGAGAAGGGTATGTATGGACTTGTCGAACTCTGGGGGATACTGTGAATAAGCTAAAGTCCCAATAAGTCAGCATGTTCCTTTAAACATACTGTATTTGAAATGAACTAAATGGGATAAAACCTGCAGAAACATTGCTATGATCTTTAAATATGCATAAGCCATGATGCATGGATAAAATCCATATTCCAATTTTAATGCATAATGATGAGTCTAGAGTGTATCACCAAGACATTTTGAAAGACAGCTAGACCTACCGTATGCTGGCTAAGATACATTGTATGTTTGTTGTTAAATGATCACAGTGAAGAACATATTTTTGATCTGAATGAATCGTTATGCCATTAAAGAGTTATATACATTCAAAACAAAATCTAACTCTCCGTGTCTTGTGTTTTTCAGAGGCATAGGAGATTTAACCCCTGATGACCCTGAAGAGCATGTTCCCACTGTTCAGGATTCAGAAATCAACCTTCTCAAATCAGGAGAAGTCACGTGAGTCTGGACCTTTGGTTTACGTCTAGTGTGGAACTGCTGAGTCACCTTGTTCTAACACCGCTCTTAAAATGCATATGTTCCCATCGCAGGATGGCTGTCCCTCTCAGCATTGACGACATTTCTCAGTTTGGCGACAGTTCCAGGGAACTCTTCGTCAAGTCCAGCTGTTACAGTGTGATAACCGTTGCCGTGGGTGACTGTGGGCCAACCATCAGCTGGATGTTTTCCTCCGAGCCTAAGAGCATCTCCTTCAGTGTGGTTTACAGGGAATCCACTGACACCCATGTGGAACAGTCAAAGGTAGACAAATGTGTTGTGAGACCCAGTCAATGCTTGTGCCTCAGGAAAAGTCCAGCACGGCATTGTTGTTACATAGTTTCAAATTAAAGTACATGATAAAGCTGAACGCAATGCCTTTCAATTGTTATAAATTGAAGCCACTCTAAAACAGATGATGACGTAAAAGCAGAAGTTATAATAGACTGACCCTGTCCATGCTTTCATGGACGCCCCCTACAGAGGGAGGGGCTGTTTGTTTGATCTTTTAAATATCACTTCCTGAAGAAAACCTCAGCAGGTAGCCAGTGTTGCTGAGCATCTTGAGGTAAACATCCTGCACTTGAAATGTCAGGGTTTATAAATGAGTTATGACCTTTTGTGGCATATACCATCCCTTTCCTCTTCTGTCAATATTTCCTAATATGAGATTATTCTTTTCTTTGACATTTGCTCTTAATTCAAAGTGTTTTTGAGAATCTACAATATATTACAGTTATTATGATACAGATGATAATTGGATTCTCGCTGTCCAACATAAAACAAACTATATGTAAGGTAACATCAATGTCCTAAAAACAACCGATAGATAGGATGGCCAAAGGAGAGATTTGTTGAGATAACCTCTGGCAGTACCTTTCACCTCTACATTGAGTTTCACTTCAGACCAAGGTTTCTGTTCTTCTCTCAGGTCCTGATTTCTCTGACTCGCTGCAATTCCCATAAAGAGACAATTCAAGGACAGCTGAAAGTCCGAAACCCCGGCCTCTATACGCTCATCTTTGACAACTCCTTCTCACGGTATGGAACTCCTGACATCCTGCGTCTTTGTCCTGGTTCTTCCTCCTCAGCTTGTGAATTATAGAAGTGGTTTAACTCCTATTGTCTTTTGCAATCATTTCCTGCCGCTGTTGGGCTCGTGTGTGTGTGTGTGTGTGTGTGTGTGTGTGTGTGTGTTCTTGTTTAACTACATTCGTGGGGTCCAAAAACTGGGAATACAGTATACTTTTGGGGTCCGGACAGCTTTGTGGGGCCAAAATGCTGGACCCCACAACTTTAAAGGGCTGTTTGAGGGTTAAGACTTGGTTTTAGGATTAGGGTTAGAATTAGGTTATGGTTAGGGTGAGGGTAAGGGTTAAGGTTAGGCATTTAGTTGTGATGGTTAAGGTTAGGGTAAGGGGCTAGGGAATGCATTATGTCAATGACGGGTCCCCACAAAGAGATAGTGCCACGCTTGCGTGTGTGCGTGTGTGTGTGTCTGTGTGTATGTGTGTGTGTCTGTGTGTGTGTGTGTGTGTGTGTGTGTGTGTGTGTGTGTGTGTGTGTGTGTGTGTGTGTGTGTGTGTGTGTGTGGACTTCAAGCCGGCTTTATATTGTGCCTCACCGTCTCGTTTCAGTTAATCGGATTGCAGTCCTTTGATCAGAAACCCTTTTCCAACAGGTTTATCTCCAAGAAAGTCTTCTACCATCTGACCATGGAGAGGCCCATAATCTATGATGGAAGTGACTTCCCCTGAAGCTGGATAACCCACAGAGGTATCAGCATGATGTCACAAAGACCTCATCATGATGTCACTGTGGCAGCTGAAGGGGGAGACTGAAGAGATGGCAAATTCATTGATTGATTCATTTGAGGAATTGTTTTTTGCTCTTTTGTTCCCAAAACCAGTTTTTACCCAAGTATTTTATGTTTTTAAAAATGTGTCTTTATTATTTAAGTCCGTGGTGTTAATGTTTTGTGGCTTGCTTACATTTTAACTGTGGCCTGTAAAGTGTTGTCAACTAGATGAAAAAGGGTTTTAGAAAGAAAATAAGTTTTATGTTGTTTTTTTTTTTTAAATATATACACCAAGTAATATACGTACTTAATTCAGCTAGGTTTAAATAAGTAAGTTGTTCAGTTTGAGAAATTGTGTGATTTTGTTATTTCTTTCAATTTGTTTTCAGTCTTAGTTTTGCTTTGGCCTCTCTTTTCTCAAATATGCTGTTACTTTAGGGAATTGAGATCACTTCAAGTAACCAAGCAGTATGAAATATGATAAAAGACTGTATTTATTTGCAAAATCTGTCAATGAAGACCCAGGAAAGATTTTAAAAATTTACAGAATGGTGGTCAGTTGAAAGCTTCTGTAGCAGAAAAGTGCAGACAGGTTGTTTGTTTGGCTTGTTCATTAATTGTCTGAATGCTATGTTTGCAATTTGTCAGCGCAGGAAGGAAAAAAGCGGCAACTAGTAAATGGCCTGTAAAAATACACTTTGCGTTTGATGACAAAGCATGTGAACTTTGTGCAAATCTCAGGAGTGGGACATAAAATTGTCCTCCAGTGGTAGCATGAAAAAGAAAATCTTTCTGTGCAAGGAGACAAACAGACCAGCTCTCTCCATCCAGTTTACAGGATCTAATGAAGCAGAGTGCCTGTACCATACACAGGCCGACTTGTGTCATTACAATGACATTCACTTAAAGTATATTAATGACTATACTTTCAAAGTGCCTATTAACTCTGATTGCCAGGGATTAGTTTGCTTTTGTGTCCGTATATTGTACCCTTTGTTATCTGCACAGAACGTGACATTTGATACTATTCTGTAAAAACGTAATTCCAAATCACAATCTACACAGTATAAAAATGTTTAAGTTTTTTCAGTTGAAATGATTTTTCAGTTTGGATTTCATTTGAATCTCTGGACTCTTTTTGTAATATGTTTAGAAAACCGTTTGCACTGTGCTGTCAGTGATCAAATAGGTTTCAGTATTGTGTGCTGTTCATTGTTGGTTTTTACTATTCTAGCAAAGCAATAAGGAAAAACGGGCTTGCTCACTTTTGGACACAACCATACACTACTTAATGAAGCAAGGGCGTATCTCTATGCTGCTTTTATAGAGATCTGTTTGCACTTCACAGTCAGATCTCTTATATTTTTGATGGGTGTAAATTGCTGCAATTTCTATGCAAAGGCTCATATTTTCTCTACAGAGCTGCACTTTGTGATAATTGTTTAATAAATTGTTATAAGCATTATTAAATCTGTTAAGTTTACATTATCTTTGTCAAAGTGTTCCCACAGGGACAGATTTATCTACTTGCTGTTTTTAAAGGATAATTTTGAAGGAGTAGAATGTGCATGTGTCATCGCTGCAAGCACTCAGTGTATCTAGTAATGGACCTGTCAAACCCCCAGTAAACACGAATAAAACATGAGAGTAATAATGCCTCCGACATCCACTAATCTCTGTCTGGTTTATCGTTGACAGCTTGGGAGCGACAGAACAACAAGATCAACACATCACTCATTCAGAAATCTGACATGAACACACAAACAAGTATGTTTCCTGTCTAACAATACCTCCTATCTCAATTTACATCAGACGAAATAAAAACCTAAATAGTTCAATACAGAAGACAATACTCCGCCTTAAAGCTATGGACGTTTGTTTTTCTGCCATAAACCCTAAACTGTATGTAATTGGACATCAGGTGTGGAAATAGCCTGTAAGGATAATACTATATTTGTTAAATTCTTATTGTTCTTATGCCAGAACCTGTTGTGTTAATGATATCAGTTGATTGACAGATTAAATCAATCTGTAATTTTCCAGCAAAAATGCCAAATATTTGATTTGGTTGCAGTTTCTCAAATGTGAAGATTTGCTGTTTTTGAGAGGTATGGAAATGTTTTACTTTTTTACTCATGTTTTATACATTTATAAATGTTAATCAAGAAAATAAATTGCCAGATTGATTGATGACAATAAAAATATTCATTATGACGCCCTAGATTTTACCTGGTATTTCTTTGGTGTAACATGAATAAAATTGACACATACGCTTGGCGATAAGCTCTTATTTAAAAAAAGAAAAGAATAAACATAATTTTAATGTAGAAGAAACAAGTAAAGCAAACAAAACACTGTTTTTCAATCAAAGCTTGTGTAAAATGGTAAAATGTAAATCATGATATTTCCATAACACATAACACAAGACCAAATGTTGTGTGTGTGTGTTTTGGCGACACACTCAGGCTCAGGAAAGCAGAGGGATGGATTTTGAATACTAGTACAGTGCCCGTTCAAAATGTGCCTGTTTTGAAGGGACCGATTGGCCTGTGATATTGCTGCTTGTAGAATTCTCCATAACCAAATTGTACCCTTTATTACTAAATTACTTACAGAAGGACCCCGAACCACTTAAAATGCAACTCCACTGTATAGCCTGCTACTAAGCTTTATTTACAGTGTAGGCTCTACATCAGAGGAAGACACTGCTAACTACTAATATTTACCTGACATAGAACGTTGCAGATTCAGAATTTAATCACAAAATATCATTGATATATATTATAATATAATATTATTTGCGTCTGCAAAATAGGCTCGGAAGAAACTTGTTTTTGTGGAACGTGTACGTTTAAAAGTTGTTTTAGTCAAGTCGTGTTTTAGCAACAGAAAACTCAGATTGGACAGATAGTCTAGCTAGCTGTGTGGATTTACCCTGCAGAGATCTGAGAAAATGTTAACCACAGTCCTCATATATCGACCAGAGTTTAAAATGCCAACACAAAGGAAGCCCAAGGCAACGGATGATATCCTGTAATATATTTACTGTAATAAATTACAAAACAAAAATTACCCAAATGTGTCATAAGATATTAAGGAAACATGCTAAAAAATGCTTGAAATACTATCTTTTCTGACAACAAAGCTAATGCCAGTATTTTCTCCTTTGGAAATTTCAGTTCCGTGACGGAATTTCTGTTTGTGTTTTGGCCTGTGTTGTTATCAACTGCCCAGTTTGACAGACGGGTTGCCAGATATAACGTTACCTGTAAAAACGTAAACCCAGCGCGCTACAGCTCCCAGATAGCAATTTATCTTTGGCCCAAATGTGGCCCACATATGGAGTTCTCTTATGGCCCACATTTGGCCTTGAATGACGGCGCTGACCTCAGGTGTGGCTCCCGAAACTCAGCCACAGGTCAACCTAATGTGGCCCAAATGTGGCCCACATATGCAGTTCTCTCATGGCCCACATTTGGCCTTGAATGACGGCGCTGACCTCAGGTGAGTGTGGCTCCCGAAATTCAGCCACAGGTGCCCCTAATGTGGCCCAAATGTGGCCCACATATGCAGTTTTCTCATGGCCCACATTTGGCCTTGAATGACGGCGTTGACTCAGGGTGAGCGTGGCTGCCGAAACTCAGCCACATCCCCTAATGTGGCAGATTTTGGTCCCAATTGCCGTCTCTTTGGCACATTTGGTCTTGATCGCTGACCTAGGGTGTGGCTGCAAATGCCACATCTTGCAGTCCAATGGGCCACATATGCAGTTTTCTCTGGCCCCATTTGTGCGTTGACTCAGGATGAGTGTGGCGACCGAAACTCAGCCACAGGTCCCCCAAATGTGGGCCATATGTCTGGTGTCTTGTTGATCAGGTGTGGGCAAAATTGTGGCCAGAGGAATTTACCACAGCTTCACCTTAAATGGGCCAGATGTCAGGCATCTCATGGGCCAGACGTACCAGATCAGGGCCATACCATACGTTTACCTTACATCACCATATATCTGGCATGTTGTGGGCCAAATTGTGGCCAGAGGAATTTACCATAGCTCCACCCGTTTTGCATTACCAACACACCTAGCCCAACAAGGCTCTAATGGGTTCTTCCCTGGCCTATGCCCCATCCCATCACCAACTCTGGTGCAGTTTGGTTCAGTAATCCTGCTGACAAACTTGCAGACCAGCAAAAGGTTGCTACTGAGGTAGTTTGAAATGTAACAGACTACAGATAACTAGTTACCCAGTTTAAAATGTAACAATTTTAATTACTTTATCAAAGTAGTGACATTTATTAATTCTGATTACTTTTTTATTAGTATTCTAACATGTTTCAAACTGGGCTATACAGCTGAATAACAGTGAATTTAAACCAGGCAGTTTAAACCTCACAGTAGTACCAACATAGTCAGACTTATAAAAATGCAATGCAATATCTACATAAAGCTACATATAAGCTTTTTAATCGAAAAGAATATTTTCGGATGTAACCCCATTGTAATCAACAATATTTGATAAGTAACTCTAAATTAATAAAAATTTTCCTCAGTGACTCTAGCACCTAAACATTTATTTATGTAATTACACGTACCTAGTTACATGCAGTTTCTTGCTCCCAAACACTGGTCTATATAAACACAGTGAACCAGCAGCTATCAGGGTGTGGCGGCTGACTGATGTGTATTCCCAGATCCAAACTGTTTAGAATGTAACATGTTCTGTGGATACAATTTACAAATGTTCCCTAAATACCTCAATTGCCTCAGTTACTGCAGTAAGGAAAATCAGACAGGTGTATGGTAAAAGTTAGCTTGAAAATGAAGTGTTTAGGCAGCTTGGACTGAATTTTGTAATGCTTTTTATTTGCATATGTGCTCCTCACACATTTAACAGTTAAGACTGGTCCTGGCTGGTTCCTGACTCAAGTTCTCTGGCTGTTTCTGTCTTCTTTGGAGCTTGTAACTTTGGAGCTTGTAACTTTGGAGCTTGTTTGAAGCTACAAATTTCCTTGAACCTTTTGAAACTCAAAGGTAGGCCTGTGTTGAGAATATCTGACCAATTTTGTGTTCCTAGCTTCATGTTTAAGCGTGCTCAGTATTATAGCTTGAACAACATTTGAAAACACACTAAAAGTAAATTAATCTTAACATCTACTAAAATAGAACATCTAATAAAAAAGGAATCTTAAAGTACTAAAAAAGAACATGTTATAATACAAAATGAATCTGAACCAATCTATAAAACACTATAAAAAAACTATTTGTGTGTGTTGTGTGTGTGTGAGAGAGAGAGAGAGAGAGAGAGAGAGAGATCTGTGTGTCTAGGGCTGCTGGGCTGCACCCGATACGCTGCCCTTCTTGCCCTCTCCGAAATCTTTTTAGACAGGTGGAGTTGAGCATCGAGCACAATCTGCGCCACCATCAGCCTGCCGTACTGGCTCGTCCTGATGGCCTTCTCTGGTGTCTGTTGAGGAAAACACAAACACAAAACACAGAGTGAGGTCTGGTGTTACAGACATAAAATGGACTGAATCTTTAAAGTACATATCTTAGAATTTTATTTACATTTTACAGCCTTGCCATAAATTCCCTCTGCTCTTCCAGTCCCGAGGTCCCTGACTCCTGGTAGGGGACAAGGGTTTCGTCCTCGGAACTGGAGGAGAACTCAGACTTGCAGGACCTCTTCCTGGTGGTGGAGGAGGAGGCTTCTGGTGACTCTGGTGATGGCACGGTGGGGGTGCTTGCCTGGTGGAAATGCTCCCTCATCCTCTTTGACTGGGTCACGTTCAGGCTGAGGGCTTAGAAGCAGCCAGCTGTGGCAGTGTTGTGTCCACCATCTTCCGCTGCTTGGCAGGCAGGTTGTTCTTGGCCTTAAAACAGTAGAAGAGAAAAGATTGCTACTGTTAGTTAAGCCAGCAGAGTTTTAATGAAAGCCAGCATAAAACAGATGAGTGACTGAGGAGAACTCACATGTGCAGACACAGTGGTCCTCAGGTCTGTGAAGTTGGGGGACCCTTTAAGGCCGCCCACAGCTACAGCCACCTCTCCAGCCAGCGAAACTCGTCACTCTCCAAGAAGATTTGGGCCGCCCCAAATTACAATTGTCTTGTGTTCCCTGACACAGAAAACAGACACTCTTTCAGAGGAAACAATAACAAAAACAACAGACTCACAAGCAGTGATGACAACAGGACACGAGTCAAGATTTTAATACTTAAAGAGATCACAAACCCCTCATCGCCAGGCTTGTGCACCTCTGCGGCCGCCTCGACCTCCCAAACCCGGAGGTTACTGAGTACCCCCGGGCAACGACCGTAATGGAGGCTGTTAAGGCCGCAAAGTAGCCATTAAAAACGGTACCGCAGCGACGGTGTGTGGTTCTCCTCCAGGTCGTCTGAAGGGAGAGAAGACAAAAAGTATTTCAGCACACAGAGGCGAAGAAAAACACACACAAAGACACATAACTTTGCACGGCAGGCTTCCGTTGGAGATGGACTATTTTAGCTATTTTGGAAAGAGGGATGCACATTTACCCAGCAGCTCTGGGATCCCTTTTTGGGCCATCTCTTTATATTGTGAAGGTTTTTACATGATTAATTCATATATCATTCAAAAGCCTGATTTATGTAAAAGGTTATACCTAAAAACGGCACAAAATACAGTACAGGCCAAAAGTTTGGACACACCTTCTCATTCAATGCGTTTCCTTTTTATTTTCATGACTATTTACATTGTAAATTTTCACAGAAGGCATCAAAACTATGAATGAACACATATGGAATTATGTACTTAACAAAAAAGTGTGAAATAACTGAAAACATGTCTTATATTTTAGATTCTTCAAAGTAGCCACCCTTTGCTTTTTTATTAATAATGGAAAAAATTCCACTAATTAACCCTGACAAAGCACACCTGTGAAGTGAAAACCATTTCAGATGACTACCTCATGAAGCTCATTGAGAGAGCACCAAGGGTTTGCAGAGTTATCCAAAAAAAGCAAAGGGTGGCTACTTTGAAGAATCTAAAATATAAGACATGTTTTCAGTTATTTCACACTTTTTTGTTAAGTACATAATTCCATATGTGTTCATTCATAGATTTGATGCCTTCAGCGAGAATCTACAATGTAAATAGTCATGAAAATAAAGAAATACTTTGAATGAGAAGGTGTGTCCAAACTTTTGGCCTGTACTGTAGATTTTTTTTCTTGGTTGTCCAAAATTCCCTCTGTAAAAATGTGTGTAATCTACTCTATACATTTGTTCTGTATATTCATCGTTAAGGATAAAATGACAGAGATAACTTCCTGGGAGTTGTGTATAAATCAGAGCGTACATCACAGCCACAGGCGGGAACCGGCGATGCCGCCTGTCTTTGTCAGCATTACATTTTGCATTTTTTATTTAATCCAATCCAATCCAATCCACCTTTATTTATAAAGCACTTTAAAAACAACACTGTTGACCAAAGTGCTGAACACAGTCTATGAATAAACAATAACATACAACAGAGGCACAACACAATATTTACAATAAATATAAGCATAAAACTCAAAGTACCTAAACGGTTAAAGCCAAAAATAAGAGTTTTAGACGAGTTTAAAAACAAGAACTCAGTGTCGATGTGCAAAGCAGCTCTTCAGTCAGTGCCAGGCAAGCAACGGTACTCTGTTACGTTAGTTGGGGACGTGTGCTGTAAGCAGACAGGAAGGGTGTAGGGCAGGCAGATTGACATATGGGGCCAGCCATGCATTTAAAATAACATATTTTTCAAGTGCACAGGCCAGTGGAGTTTGAGATGTGTATGTTGAGTAACTACATAAATTACTTAATACATAACTTTTAGTAACGTTACACAAACAATTAAAAACACATGCAATATGGAAACGTGAGCATTCAAAATAGGCTACATGATAGCTAAATACAAATTTCCCTCCGTTTTCTGCATGTTCACTTTTCAGCAAGCAAGATGGCAGCGTTCGTCTTTTACATTACGTAAAGACATTTTTAGGCTGAGGACGGTGACAGTTGCCAGTGAAAAAAGCATTTGCCGCCCATTTTTTACACTTCTAAATTGAAATATTCAAAAATAATTTACCATTGGCAATGTCTGTACGTTACTAACGGTCGGTGGATTAGCTATCGTTAGTAACGTTTTATTCATAAACCTCTCCTTAAACCCAGCTAAATCAACGTAAGCTACGTTTTAGCGTGCTAAAATGTGTCTTAGCATTAACCTACCTATCTAGCTAGCCAGCCAATGTAGCATACAATGACTCAAGATATATCTTAATAAAAAAGAAAACTGATAACTATTACTACATAATGTAAATTTGAATGTACAAAATGTAACGAGACACATGACAGTCGCCTAACCCAGGTCGGGCTTGGCTCATTTCATTTGGGCCACATCTGGCCCACATGACAGTCGCCTAACCCAGGTCGGGCTTGGCTCCTTACATTTGGGCCACGTCTGGCCCACACGACACTCGCCGTAACTCAAGTTGGTCCTGGCTCATTTAATTTGGGCCAGGTCTGGCCCACATGACCCTCAATGTAACCCAGGTCGGGCTTGGCTCCTTATAGTTGGGCCAGGTCTGGCCCACATGACACTTGCCGTAAGTCAAGTCAGACCTGGCTCATTTCATTTGGGCCACATCTGGCCCACATGACAGTTGCCGTAACCCAAGTTGGGTGCGGCTGGTTATAAGTGGGCCACATCTGGCCCACTCGACATTTGCCATTGCCGGAACTGAGCCGTAAGTGCCAAAAGTGGCCCAAATTTGGCCCAAATGTGTCTGCTATCTGGGCTGTAACGTTAGTACAGCCATGAAAGCAGCAAACAAACGAACGGGATCAACGAAGATAGATTCTACCCGACCTAAAAAAAACGGCATGTTTCTAACAGTTGCGTGACCAGAGACGTAACAAACCCCGGGTAAATATTAGAGATGTATTTGAAAGATGGAGACAGCTTAGAGACACCAAGGCCCTTTTGGTCAGTTCGTCAACACTATGTGACGCGTTCATCCAATCAGCTGCCGGTGGAGCATCAACCATGGATGAAGAGAACGCCCATCAACGTACAAATGAGGGGAGGCGTTGCGTCACCACGCTTCAAAGTGCATGTCGCCAAAGTGCATCAGCACTGTCAGACTGGCAACCTCCGTGAACTCCCTCCAGTATTTTGAATTTGTACTGCAGTTAACTATTTTAAACACTAGCCGTCAGTAGGCTATTACATATTGCACCTTTAAGCCTAACCAAGCATACATTACCCGCTGCAGCTGACAACAGCGATATGTCCCTGTCAGCTATCCGCTCGTGCTCCCGAAACGTGAAGAAAAGTTTTCTCGGTAGGACTAGCCTATATCCAGCAATCATGTTAGCCTACGATAGAAGCTGCAAAAAGTGAACCGCAGTGTAGATCTAGATTGGATGAACGGTTCATGAGATATGAACATAGAGACAGACGCAGAGACACACACACACGCGCGCGCGCGCGCACACACACACACAGAGGCGTCGCTTTAGATGTCCTCAAACCGGCCAAACTCGGAGCTGCCTTTTGCCATTAAATAAAGGTAAAAAAAAAAAAGAAGAAAAAAAAAGAGAATGTGTCTCTTCACGATGCAACACGGTTAGACTTTCATCCCTTCATCGTAGTATTCTGGAGGCAGTCCTTTGCAATGCTATAGAAATCTGTGGAATATTTCTTTTCAGATGCATTTGTTACCGATAGGCTAGTTTGTACGTGAGGTTTTCATTTTTATTGTTGCACGCTTAACAATTACACCTGGGCAGAGAGAGAGAGAGAGAGAGAGAGAGAGAGAGAGGGGGAGAGAGAGAGGGGGGGAGAGAGAGAGAGAGTCTCAGCATCCCGTCCTGTAGGAGCGTGTTGCAGTCTCATTGAAGAAGCGCCACGTTGGGCTGAACGGAGGAGCCGACAACATGTCCTGTCTCTACATCAGAGGGATCTTTCTTTGTTGGGCTTCAGCTGTGAGTGATTTACTTTAACTTCACTTTTGCGAAAGGATTTTTTATTTTATTTTGCCACGCAGAAAACTTGAAGCTATCTTTGCAGGAAATGTACAGAGTTGTTTTAAAAAACCGAAACAATGCGAGAACTATGAGAGATGAATACATAGGCATAGCCTACTCTACAAATTCGAGGTTATTTATCTCTTACGTTTCCCATTTCCATCTGCATCTTCTACTGTATACATGCATTTTATTAAACAAATTATTGACTTATGGTGTTCAATGAGCTTTAAAACAAGACACTAACGGAGCGTGCATGCGGGGGTCTGTGCATGAGTGTGTGCACGCCCTGCATCTGTCTGGCACCTGGTAAACAGCTGTATAGGTCTTCACAGGTCCAGAGTAATTTTCTCATCATTTACGAGTAAAATACTGTATCAGACTGATTTTAAGTCAGAAGTATTTGAAGTGAGTGTGTAAATATTAATGCAGCCCCAAACACCAGTAGCCTCTATGTATTGTTATGTGTGTGTGTGTGTGTGTGTGTGTGTGTGTTTAAATTAATCATAAAGTCAGTTTGGTGGATACGTGTATGCATGTGTACATGAATATATTAACATAGGCCTATCAGAATTAGCGTTATTGGCCAAGTATGTGTACATGTGTGCATGCAAGGAATTTGACTCAGTTTTTTTTTTTATTGCTCTTTTTTATTACACAGAAGGACACAGCTGGACAAATAAAGGTTAAGAATTGACAGACTATTATGTACGCAAGTATGTAAAAAAAGATGTATATATATACATGTGTATAAATATATAATATGTAAAAAGCACCAATGACCAACAACAAATAATATATGTGGTAAAAACACTCAACAATTCACTGGTTTTAGCGTCCATTCTGGTTCCAAATGTAAGGATTTACTGGTTTTGTTAGTCTTCTATTATAATAAACTGAAGTTAGTTTTGGACTGTTGGTCTGACAAAACAACAGTGAAGTAAAAGATAGAGTAGAAGTACAGGTGAGATGCAGGTATGTGAGTATGTTTAAAAATTACGTATTGTGTTTGTGCATTCACAAAAACATGTAACAGGCCTATTGGAAAATGTATGCATGTGGGATGGGATAATAGCAAAGGAAATGTTAGATGGACTTCATTTTCCATTAGACTACCCTCCCGCCTCCCTCAAACACAAACAAATTGGATTAGGTTATGTTACCTGAATTCACTTTATTTAAAAACGACTGAATGACTTTTGTTTGCTGATGTTACCACTTTATTTACTATGTGCAGTGATTGTTCAATTCATCTTGGCAAATCAACTGTGAAGAAGGGAGATGGGCAACAAACTGCACAAAATGAAAGCACATTCACATGCCGACAGCCTGTTTTTATCGACTTCATAAAGTTATTATCACATGGGCATCTTGCTAATTTCAACACCGCAATAGAAGTATGAGAAGCGGGCAAACAGGTGGAATGATCATCAGCGTGACAGAGAGAGAATGAGAACAGGGCAGACAATCATCAACATGTTCCACTTCAGTCTATTCACTTTCAATGCAGGACTGCAGAGAATTATAATGAGCTACCGGGGTCCATCTCACACACACACACACACACATACATACACACACACACACACACACACACACACACACACACACACACACACACACACACACACACACACACACACACACACACACACACACACACACGAGAGAGAGACCAGGGTCTCCCTGAATTTTCAGATACGATTGAAATTCGGCACTTTAAGCCGAGAGAACAAAAAGAAAGAAAATGTTTTTGTCTGGTCATATTTTTTGGCTGCATGGTGAAAAAATATGTTCAATGTTCAAATATACACCTTATCTTAACTTTACAACCTGAATCACCTCACAAGCAGCCAGCAGATTTTTACACATTGTCAGTTAAATTTTTGTTAGACATTTTGAAAAATATACTTATTCTTTTTTTATGCCAAGAGTTAGATGAGAAACTCAACACCAGTCAACAATATACACTGTACAATAAATACAAAGCTAACGTTACATTCTGTAGCTCGTTTAGCTAAACGACAAGTTGTGGTTTGGCCAAGAAATAGGACAGCACATAACCCTACTGTAAAAAAACACAATTTTTCTTTTGCACATTTATATACAAGATACATGTGTAAATTAGTTAGCTTTAGATGTACTGGTAGGCTAGCTGTTTCCCTGTTTTCAGTCTTTATGCTAGCCTAAGCTAATCAGTTGCTCGTTCCAGCTTCATATTTAATGTACAGATATGAGAGTGGTATCAATATTCTCATCTAACTCTTAGCAAGACACCTAATAACCATATTTCCTGACATATTGTATATTTTTATCCTGTGCCACTGTTAAAGTGCACCTAATTCGCTGTTGAAAATAGAAGTGAACATCTGCAAAGTGAGCTCAATTCGATGGCCCCTTTTTGGGTAGTTAGTGGATAATGGACTTCACCCCTCAGAGAACATTTTTACAGCAGACTGCACGCTAACCTGGCAGTGTAAAGGGGCCTTTAGCTTTGCATTTAGTTTCATGGCTCATATTATCCAGACTTACCTTATGCAGCCTCCCATCTCCCTTATATGTTTCTGTCTCCTAAATGCAGCATGGTGTCTCCCTTTATCCCATCATGCCTTTAAAATGCATGAGCATGTCACCAACCACCCGGTCTTGACTCTTGCTTTGTTCCTCACCCCCTGCCATTCAAAGCTTTGCTCGCTTCCTCTCAACTGCACACCATTCTCATATATAAAATATCTTCACAGCATCTCCTTGCATATACAGGGAAGCCATGTGTGGTACAGTACATGACCCCCATCTGACACACAATGTGCTATTTAGCTGATGCTTTTGTGGTTGTGCACTTTATGGTAAGGAGTGCATACGTCTTTTCTGTTTTGAATATAAATGCTCTAACTCTGGCGCTGTTTATTCCGTGCTCAAAAAATGTATTATAACAACAGCCATAGTTTAGCAGACAACAATATACCGTTATATACATGTCCCACCTTGAAGGACATTTACCGCAAACTCGGGTTTCTCTGCAGGGGGCAAGGTAAACCATATTTCCACGATTCCCCTGCCTGCCTTTGAACTGGAAGAGCAGTAATTGCTGCGTAAATTGCACAATGACACCTCTCATTAAATTATTAGCATTGCATTAAGAACAAAGAGGACTGGCAGCGATTTGCTCAGGTTGCTTCCGACACGTCTGTTCCACATTAGTCTCGTTTTGCCAGACCCTCCTCCAAAGCGCGCTAGTTCCACATTAATGGAGGGAGAGATGGTACAGAGAGGTTGCTTTGTTCCTACCTATTTAAAGAAAATGGGGCAAAACATTTTTCCAACAACTGTCAGGAGGATTGTGTTCAATTCCACCTAGTTTTCTGTATTGTGTTTATTCTGTAGGTGGTTTTGACATAGTTGCTAAAGTGGTTTGTTATTCTGCACAAACACAAGCTCCGGCTTTTTTTTTCTCCAAGAATCCCATTATATGTGTGTATGTGTGAGATGGTGAACAAGTTGACAGTTAAGAAACAAACCGAGGAGAAAGGGCCGAGGTGAGGGATTGCATGGAGAAACAGAAATGGAGAGTTTTGATTCAAAGCAATTTCACCTATGGTAATCTATTTTCAAATGTATCCTGATGAATTTCAAGGCGCGGAATTATTCTTGATGTAATGCCCAGCCTGTTGGGTTTAAGTTATTCTAATGCCAGGGCTTTGCCTTTGATGTGAATCTCAAAGGCAAACTGTTATTTGTAAGAGGCACCTGCTTGGCTTGATTGAATTAGAAGATTAGATATCTTATCTACTGACACTATATGGGAATATTTATCAATGTGTCAAATAAATGAATATGTTTGAATCTAAAAAAATCCCTGTTTGAAACTCATGAATTGACTTATTTTACTTTTATGATTAAATATGAAAAGCTGTACATTTTGTACACTGCCATTACACATTTAGCATTTTATTCTCAATTTCCAAAGTGATTTTGTTTTTCCAATAACATCATACCCTCACTCAGTTCAAATCCTATGCACACCATTATGATAATAAAAAGCTGTATCTATGCAAGGCGTACTCAGTCATGTAATTTCATGAAATGGCTCCAGGTGGGTTTTGTACGGGTGCAGATGTTGCTGTTTGCCCCTCAGAGAAACTCATAGATCTTTTTAATGGAAATGTTTATAACACACAAAGAGCGCATCCTATTGGATGACACTCAGAAAGCTGGTGAGCGGGGGAAACTCTCCACAGGGAGTGTTTGTGGTCCCAGAGGACTTTAGCCTCTGAAGCTTCTTATTCATTAAGAGTTACCTCAGGTATTTCAAAAAGCGATGGAACTAAGCTGAATCCAGGACAAACGTCTGTGCAGTATGCCTATCAATAGCAGAGATGACTTCAGTAAGGCTGTGTTTGCGACCTGTTGGGCAGTCCTCTGTGTTTTTAGGTCTTCATCTTCAAAAACCAAATGAGAGACTCAAATAGCGGCCTCAAAATTACTCAGCATGGGAAAAACTAATTGCAATACATTCTCAAAATTTCGAGTTATTTTGGAAATGGAGGGGCATTGTAATATCTGCCTATAAGTACCTATCTAGCCACTATAACTAGATAATGATTTCTTCATGCAGTGACTGAAAAAAAGAGCTTTTGTTGCTGGTTGTTTGCTGTCTTTTTCATGGCAAATTCTGTACCAGACTGGCTGTGAGATTGAAATCAAATTGTTTCTTTCCAAGTCAATAACAGCATGATTAAAAATTAAGTGACAGTACCATATGAAAGCAGATATTATATGATGTCAAAATGTGTAGGCAAATAGAAAGAAAGCCGATGGATACTGTACTTCAGTAGCAACACAGTGGACGACTTTTATCCGGAAACACACACACTGTTGCTGTGTGTTGTTGAAGCTAACAAGAAATGACCCTGCCTGTGGCTCTGACATTTACATCCAAGACCACTTGAGTTCACCTGCAGCATGAGATAAAAAACACAAGACACTTTAATTTAACCCAGAAGTTACAGTAAATCGAGAGAAAGAGAAGTTGAGCCCCTTCACACAAGATTCTCCACTTACCACCACCAACCTTAATAATAATATGTTTTATAATGTTCTTAGATTTGTTTGGCCCGCCTTGCCACTTTGACCCTTTTCCTTGGCATTCCTATCATGTGGAAACCCGTCACCACCAATGTACACACACACACACACACACACACACACACACACACACAGTGTTGCGGTACAGTCCGAAGGATAATTACCACATTCATGACAATCTTATGCTCATTCGGTCCACACTCCCCTCATCCCCCCTCTTCCCTACGTTACCCTCCAACATCCACCTTCCATCGGTTCCTTTCTCTCCCGGATACAAGACGTTCCTTTTTGTTTTGGTCCGAGATACTGTATGTGTCAGACAAATGCAAGTGCAGTTATTCTGCTTTTATTTTGCATCAGCAACTGGAGGGATGAGCAGGGGCAGAATAACAGAAGGATCTCTGAGCGGCACTAAATGGATGAAGCTTGGAGTTGTTGGAGGCCAAAACAATCATCTGTATCCTTAGGAACAAATTCTTTTAATGAATTTTCTGAGCTTCCCCTCTCTGTGCGCTGTGGTTAAAGATCATTTAGCTTAATGCCACTGACGGAAATAGGTCATTTTTGCCAAAAGGTTACTGTTTTAGGTGGAAAGCATTTCCTACTAAAGGCAAAATGAGTCACTGCCCTTTAGAAATTGACATGCACATAAAATGCCTTTTTCATGGAATTACTGATAAATGACTGAGAAGCCACTGTATCCTCTGCTTGAATGTCTGTTTATATCTAATTCCTTCCTTCCTTCCTTCTTCCCTACCTCTAGGCTTTGTCGAGCCTGCACCCTGAATGCGAGTACATATTTCAGCTGGAGAAAGAGGAGCGTCACTGCCTTCAGTACATTGCAGAGCAGGGCAACAGAACCACAGAAGGTGTGTTTTCCATTTTAGAATCACCCTGCAGCAGTATAGCTCATATAAATCCAAGCGTGGCTGTAGTTGTGATATGAAATATACTGCAAATGTTCACATTAAGTACAAGAGTCTAACGCTGGAATGAATGCATCACAAAGAATCATCAGTTGTCAGGGCGTCCCAACTGCAGAATGAAATCGCACTGGGTGATTTATCACTGTGATGCATCTGTAGAGGAGACCATTAAGGATAGTTACATAAGGATTTATGTATGTTATCCATCTCAAGATAAAGGTCTTGGTTGCAGATCTACAGTACTTCCTCATTCTTGTTTTAATACAATTTACAAAGAGGCGGATGTTATGGCTTTGAGGTATGTCGTTGGGGGGATTGTGCATGATACACCCCATTTACCTCTACTGTATCTCCATGAGTATATATTTAAACTGTGTGCATTTCAGGCAACGGTGTATGGCAGTGCATATAAATGTGTGTTTATGGAATCTCTCTTCTAATTAACTTCCCCCGATAGACACATACTTACCTTTGTTCTACTTTTCCGAAAAGGTTGTCGGCCATTCTGGGATGCGGTTGCCTGCTGGCCTCATGCAGAAGTTGGGGAAACAGTCCAAAGAGCTTGTCCTGCCATCTTCTCCCTCTTCAGAAACAACACAGGTGACTATGGATCCCATGGTGAGGGTGTTGAGATAATGACCAGAGCAGTAAAAGGTGTTTTTGTTCCTGATCATTTCATAAAGTGTGTTTACTTGTTTACTCACTAGCGGCCCTGTGGGGCTGTGCTTTGAGCTACATGCTAATGCTGCGTTCAAGTCATATCGGATGGATGGCAGAAATGGGAAAGATTCCCATCTTAACAACAAGCAAGCGTTCATATGACAATGCGGTTGTATGATCACAGAGTTGGTTGTGTGTGAGATAAAATAGATAAAAAATACTATGCATTGACACAACTACAATATATCCTTCAAATGTGGGCATACCCACTACCATCATGGCTAAAAACATTAAACATTTTAACTCTTTCTCTTGACAAGTGAATCTAATCTAATCAGCCGTGAAGAGAAAGTGATCTCTTCATGGCTGACCCTTTGATATCTTGGCCTTTCGCCTCAGGTTCAGTGAGCCGTAACTGCACCAGTGGAGGTTGGTCCAGACATTTCCCACCGTACCACATCGCCTGCAGTGTGGATGATGACATTCCTGAGGTGAGAGTTGCTGGGGGTGAGGCAGTTTAAGAGGTCTGACTTGGGAGCGAGAATCCAGACGTCATGACAGGAGGAGAAGCAACAGAAACAAGGAGGAACTGAGAAAAAAAAACTAATAAAAACAGGGACAAATGCAGACCGGGTCGCAACTTCCTAAATCAACAGACCGAACAAGCTAAAGAAAAGAAAAGAACATGTTACAAGACGTTATGTCATTTTTTTTGACATAACGTCTTGTAACATGACTGTAATGAAGTGAAACAGTTGTCCATACACCTAAATTTGTTCCTTTTTGGGGTAGTTTAGATTTGAGTATGTATGCTTAATATTTCGCTGCCTCTCGAGAGCGGAAAAGAAAATCTATTCAAACTCTATTCAATCTATTCATAAATGTGCGTCATGTAAAAATACTTTTGCAAGGCAGTAAGTAAATTAAATGTCACCCATCAGGTAATAGCTGAAATTATTATTTTTTAAAATGATCTTGTTTCACAAAGAGAGGATGAGGGGAGGATAATTATTAGAAACTGATTTTGGTGCTACACAGAGCATCTTTTGTCTTGAGTTTAAAAAAAAAAACCTTTTACATTTTCCAGTACCAGGGGCGAAGAGTCAGTAATTCTCATGTAATTAAGTAGCTTTAGTGCTTTATCTACTTTTTTGAGGTGACTGAGTAGTCTGCTTAGTCCAGTCATGCTACCATTAGACTCAGCCTCAAAATATGGAGAAAGCTTTCTTGCTGTAATGCCGCAGTCAACTCTTCAATACAGTTGAGTCCTGAGCTTGTTGGCAATTCAGTGTTACTTTGAGACATTGCATTCATTTTGAGGCCTGGAAGCATTTTGAAAAGCCTGGACGTTGAAATATAAGGTTCTTTAATAGAAAATCTTCTTTCTTGTCTTGCTTCCAGACAGAGCAGATATACTTTGCCACAGTGAAGCTGATATACACCGTCGGCTACAGCATCTCTCTAGTGGTGCTGGCTGTAGCTGTATTCATCCTGTTGCTCTTCAGGTAAGAACAGATGACATTAAAATAAGTTGTGGTTGTCCAGACAAAAGGCAGACAGACTTTTATTCCATTTTTCATCGGTAACCAGTGCATTATGGTAATCTTAAGGCCACTGTATTCACCACAGAGAGTCAAGCAATCACAACAATATTGTTGTACTGCAATCAAAAATGATTATTACAAGACTCTCGCCTTGTGTAGTATTTTAGAGGAATAGTATAATACGCTTGCACTTTCTTGTTGAGAGTTAGAAGAGAAGTTTGACACCACTCTTGCACAGAAGAGAGGTATTGGTCTTCTCATCTAACTCTTGCCTAAAAAGCAAATGAGCATTTTTCCCAAAATGCTGTACTTTTCTTCTAAGAAAGAGGAGCGATACTGTTGTGAAAAGTCATTTTAGAGAACCTGAAACGCAAAAGTACAATCCAAACATAACTGTAATGAAATTAGTTGTCATGGTGTTATGATGCTAAAAACTCATCATCATTTTCGGTCTCATAATCCCTGACGTAATTCTCCTTCTCCACCTGTGTCCATCTCTCACTTCCAATATTTTCCATCTTGGATTTGGAGCCTTATTGACCTGGAGCAAACAGGTCTTATAGTCCACTTAGCAACTGATTGACACAATGTCAAGGGTTTCACATAGACAGTTAAATACATTGACCAACAGATCCCGTTGCTCTGGACGGAGACCAGTGAAGGATATTAGAAGCACTTTTCCGGTGATGGTTGAGCGTTACTGCGCAGCATCCAACTGAGAGACGACGTAAATGTGACGTAAGCAACCTGTCTGAAAGCTGTAAGTCTTCCGGTAGCTGTGCCAAGAGAAATCTCAATCATTCCGAAACTTGCAGAGACGGACAGCGTAGGTATATGTAAGGAGATAACATAGGCACAGTTTAATTATTGCTAACTAAAATGCTAGTTAACATTAGTAATTAAACCTAAACAACTAACGTACGTCGAAATGCCTGCGGGCTTCTGCTGTACTATACGGTAATTCCTGTACTATCCGACAGTAAGTCGCGTGGTTATGACACAATCGTTAGCCTATTCTTACAAAAACGTCTGCTACGAAGCCATAACGTGAGGTACAAGGTAATGGAGCCTTTTATACATTGTCGTGTTTCTTTAGAAATAAACAATGGACAAATAGAGTCTTTAAACGCTTCAGATGTAAAGCTATTTGCTGTCAAAGTGACATCAAAATGAATGGCAGTCAATGGAATGCTAACGGCGGGTGATGGCTTGATAGCATCAAAATGGCGCCATAGAAGCTACGCGTTGTGGAGAGAGGCTTACCCCCTTGGGGTTTCCTCACGCCCCCGCCACTCTGCTCTGTGGTTCACTGGATTCAAAGAAGTAGGAGCATGTACAGCAGAAACACAAAACCTCTTTATTTATGGTTTCTTTTTTTCTCTGTCCAGCTGGTTTTACAAATCTGTTATGAAATCCCTTTAAAATCACAGTTCCATATCTTCCATCTCAGGTTTAATGTTATTTATTGTTTTTGTTTGTATTTTCTGTCAAACCTTTTGGCCCTAAACTGATCATCCTACTGTGCCAACTGCCTATTAAAACCATGGGCACCATGGTGTTATAGCTATTAGTTAGGGTGTAACAATGTGTTGTAAAGCAGAACTTATTTTGACCATCTGGTTGACTTGTACTTTAATCAAACCATCTGGCTTGATATGTTTTTGTGCATTAGACAACACTACAGTACATTTATTACATGTGTGTCACCTAATTTTCCAGGAGGCTGCGTTGTGCCAGGAACTTCATTCACATCCAGCTCTTCATCACATTTATCCTGAAAGCTGTGGCGGTGTTCATAAAGGATGCAACTCTGTTCTCGAGTGACGACACCAACCACTGCACCCTTTCCACAGTAAGATTATGACAATGGCGGGAAAAGGTTCTTGGTTGTAGTAAGAAATTCCTATGGGCAGATTCCTCATCGTTCTCATCGCATATCGACTGTGCACCTCCGCTCTTATACTAATCCCCCCTTACAGTTCACTCTGTGTTCTTCTTTTCCTTCCTGTGTTTTTTTCTGTCCAGTTTGCCTGTAAGGCCTCTGTGGTCTTCTGTCACTACTGTGTGATGTCCAATTTTTTCTGGCTCCTGGTGGAGGCGCTCTACCTCAATTCCCTGCTGCTTTCGTCCTTTAATCACAGCCGTCGGTGCCTCTGGGGCTTCAGCCTGCTGGGATGGGGTGAGAGACCTTGACATATACGGTTTCCTCAATATATGTCACACTGAGCTGCAGAGTTCGATTTGATTTTATGATATTCCTATATGATAGTTGTTGTTTAAAAAAAAGACTGAAAAATAAACATTTGTAGGTAATAGATGCAAGGATTACAAAATGAGGGGACTTAGAGACTGGATCATATATATTTACAGATACTTGAATTTTACTCTCTGCATTACATGTATGTTGGCTCAAGGTGAGTTACACTCATGACAAGAAAAACAATCTACAAGAATAATAGTTATTAATGCAAATTGCCTGAATAGTTTGCAAGTGCACTCAAGTCCACATTGGTTTGTGTGGACCAAGGCACTGCTGTTTATTCTGTTTATGTAGTTGGTGCATTATGTGCAAAATGTTTTTCTGCTTTTTTGATCTGAGTGTTTTTTGTGTGATGTTCCAGACGGTTATTCTCCTGATACTCTAACATTGGCACTGTGCAATTTGCAGTTTTCAGTCCATGTCTCTTCATTTTGAACACTGTTTGCCTTGTGTTGCAGATTTTCTTTTTTTCATTTGCATACCCGGTTTTTCAGTCTTATTTCAAACCTATTGAGCTGAACATTGAGATATTTACTGCAATTCTGTGATTCAAAGGAGATTCACAGCTGTCTTTAGGGACAACAATAGGCAAACAGACTGCCATCAGCCAACATCCCCAACTTATTATTTGAATACAGCCAGAAACTCTCTTGGCTCGATATCATCAGCTGTAATTACCAAGCAAACTGAATTAAGTTTCATACCTGTGCAATCTCTGTTATTTGTACTCTACTTATGTATTTGTATATTTGGTTCTAAAAATACATAGATGAATTTGTCCCAAAGCAATGGCAAAAAAAGGCGGAAAATTGATCAGAACATATACTGTAGACGTGTTGTGCATGCAACTTCTAAAATATTCCATTTACAGATCAATACAGATATAAGAAAAGTTGTCATTCAACAGGTTCACACGCTGCTAACTGTCTTTTTATGATTCAACCAACTCAGTGTGTATTGATTGCATCTAACTGACATTAGTTTTTCTTTTTCTGCCTCTCCACAGGTGTACCTGTGCTCTTCACTGTCCTGTGGATTGGATCCAGGGTGTATTTTGAGGACACAGAGTTTGTACAAACTTCTACTACTTCTATCTCCACAATCACAGTTATTTCCTATATACATTGACATCCCAATTTCAACATACATAATAACCCACAGAGCCACAGTGTAGCATTTTCGTAAGATTTTCTGATATACAGTATAGGTTTTTGAGGAAGAAATACACCGATAAGACAGGAGGTGAGGCACTAAACTTTTAAACCTTTAAAACAAATGTGTAATTTGTGCTAAATTTGTACTCATTTCTATTTGTTTCTGGTTATGAGTTGATTTTTGTTCCCCGGCCAGTTGAAGTCATTTTACATCACACCAACTTCTGCAGACGGACTAAAGTGCGCATTTCAAAATGTTTTCCTACATAGATGTTGGGACATCAACGAGGACTCGCCCTATTGGTGGATCATCAAGGGACCAATTGTTGTGTCTATAGCGGTAAATGCTCCTATTGTGCTGAAACAAATCTGTTAATTATGCACCTAACGGATTACAGATTGCTATGCAGATTATTTGTTTTTGTGCATGTTAGAATAGAGAGTCTTGATTTTTTCATTCTTGTTTTTTCAATCAACAGGTCAATTTTATACTCTTCATGAACATCATCAGAATCCTGATACAGAAGCTCAATCCTCGGCTGATCCACTTCAATAACTCCTCTCAGTACAGGTAATGCTTTAGCTGCACACACAGTATGAGAGGCTGAACTCAGCAGTGATACAGTATCTCCTACTTTAAGACATTACTGCATGTACTGCTTTTATCAAATTTAGCTTTCATCTTTTCTCACAGAAGCTTGGATTTTCAAAATTGTGTCCATGTGACTTGTTTATCTTATACTGTTGAATGGACACCTTTTCAAATACTTTTTCACTTACTTTAATACTTTCCCACTCTGATAAGTTCACACTTTGATGTAGCAAAAGATGCAAGTTGTGTGAAAAAGTTTGATGCACCACAGTCGGCAATGCATAATTCATTCAGTCACTACTCAACCTCAAACTAGTCAGTCTGGGCACGTCTACCTTTTCACTTCCCAGAATCATAATTTGTAATTGAAACAGGCTCACTAATTGGTTGAAAGTGTTCAGGGACATCGTGCATATCCGGATCTTATTAAAGACATACAGCACCAAAGGTATGTAAGTTGAGTGAAGCTTGAATTAATTGCACCAGTTAATAATTGATATGTTCCCCTACACATAAAAAACACCTCTGCACTCACATTTTAATATCCTCACTTTGAATCATACTCCTGCTGCAACCTTTCTCCTCATTAACAAAAGCTGTGTATAGACCGACGCGTGCGTGCGCGCGCGTGCACACACACACACACACACACACACACAAAAGATCCTCTTGATTGGTATCTGATGATTAGCTTGCCTGCATGCATGATGCTTTCCCGGAGCAGCATTCAGATTAGACGCTCACTAAATGACTCCCTGAGGTAGCTTCACCTCCTGCATCTTGTTTCTTTCCTTTTGTGCAACAGACGCCTGACTAAGTCCACCCTCCTCCTCATCCCTTTGTTTGGTACTCACTACATGGTCTTCAATTTTCTGCCTGACTACTTCAATGTTAACCTGCGCCTCTGTATCGAGCTCTGCATGGGATCCTTCCAGGTACACACACACAAGTGCTAATTTACAAATGTGTTGAATAAGCTGTTTAATGAAACCTAATCTTAAAATTCTCCTTCCCACAGACAATTTATGTTAACAAGATTGAGAGTCTAGAGCCATGCTATCAGCTCTGTGAGGCTGTACTTAAGCAGAACGGCCCTGCTCACAATGATGTGATAAAATGCTGACATTTAGCAGTATAACGTTTACCGTGTTCACCATCTCAGTTTAACGTGTTAGCATGCTATTGTTTGCAAATTTGCACTAAAAATAAAGTACAGCTGAGGCTGAAGGGAATGTCATTAGTTTTGCAGGTATTTGGCATAAAACAAAGTATTGGACAAAGTGAAATTTTGACCTGATAGAGTGAGGGGATCACCAAAGTAATAACATGTCATCTTCAGTGGGACAATGTCTGGATATTAATGACCATCTGACTGATATTGCCATCCCTAGAGCCACGCTGCTAACAGGGCTAAAAAGATGATTTGAATAACAGATTTAATACTAAATTCCTATTTGATAAAATGCTTTTGAAAAACACTAGTTATATGCTTAAAAAGCTGTAATATAGTAGTAACGGGCTTAGCAGTGCTGTGTTGCTGGCAGTGTTTGAGTCTGCTGAAGACATGCAACCACAGAAAAGTCAAATGGCTTCCTCCACTTCATGTCGCATGTGGCACAGACAGGCAGGTTTGCTAGCCAGCTTGCCAAATTGATCAAATTAATTAGGCACAGCGGTGTTGCTAAATTATGGAATATACTGGTAACAAAAGTGCCTAAATAGCTGTAACCCAGGCTTTGTTTATAAAAGAGGTAAAACAAGTAAGTCCAATTTAATTCTGCATAATTTAGTATAAAGATAAGAGCAGAGTTTACAGCTTTTTTCCTTTAAATTACACATATACATACAGTGTATTAATGAGGTAGAAATCCAAAATTATTCCACTCTTGTTTGCTGGCTGCATGAGAGAAACATACGGTAATAGATTTTCCCGAACCTATTTTTACTTTTTCAGCTCTCATTTGTCATCCAAGCTATATCTTCACATGAGCAGCGTTTTAATTGTTCCGACTCGTTCTAAGTGTTAATGATTATTACCATCTCTCTTACAGGGGCTTCTTGTAGCGATTCTCTATTGCTTTCTTAATCAAGAGGTCAGTACAAAGCCACACCACTCTCAAGCATTTCCTGTAACATATTCAACAAAGCACACAGGTATTGTACAGTTCTATGCTGCTGGTATGTGACCCAGATCACATACCAGTGAGGGGGGAGTGGTTAAGAGTTGTCAGGGCTTAAAAAGCAAATTATTTGAACCTCTCTTCCCCTCATTGCATAGGGGAAGGACCTTGAGCACTTATGTAACCACCAACATTAATGTGAGGCCAACCACACACATGCTGTTGAATACTTAGTAAACAATAACTCTTAACCCATGTTCATATGTTTGGTGCTTTAGGGCCTCATGTGTAATACTTGGAAGTCACTCAATTATCATATAGACTAATATATAAGTTAATATATATCTGTATATCCTCTTATAGATATAAAGAATGTTGTTTATCGCTGTGGTTTATCAATGAATAATGTTCTGATGCCAGAGGAAATGCATAATATCTAATTGCGTCATACATTTTATGATAGCCCAATAACATGCCACATAAATTAGATGACTTAATATCCAATAAAATGTCTTGTGATGCAATGGGGAAGAAATTATTACATTTAGTTTTACCTGTCAAGACTTAGTTTTGGGATATAGGCTTATTTCCACCACACCTGGGCAAGAATATGTAGATAACCTAATTTACATAACAATTTAAAGAAATATATGTATATATATATATAAATATAAACTATCATAATAGTTTGAAAACAACCTGATATTGCATTTTGGGTATGTGTATTTGACAGGTCCAAAAAGAGGTCCACATGCAGTGGCTGAGGTGGCAGGGCCGAAGCTATGGTGTGGTGTCACCTGCTGCGAAATGCAGCCAGATGGACACACCTTTCTAGGGGTGGCCTTCCCCCTCATCTTACAGGTCTTCTGTTAATTGGACATCGGCTAAGGATTGCTTCTGTGCACGTCATCGTCTCCAATGGGCTGCACAGTACGCCCAATACCAGTGGTTGTCGGCCACATCTGTAAGTTTTCATTCCAAACACGATAATAGACTTTTTACTAGCTGCGCTCCTTTTGCCAGAATTGGAGGAACTAAGGTGAACTTACCAATGGAAAATGATTCTGAAACCTCATGACATTTTACTGACACATTTCAAGACAGATCCTACCAATTTCATATGCATTTCCCTTGTGGCAACAACTTTAGAAAGATCAGCTTCAAGCTTTCCTTGGAGACCTTGCATGTCAAATTAATTAATATGCTCATTTTCTGATTCATTCTGTCTGAAATGTTCTGTTTTAGCGCCTCTGTCTTCAAGCCCACATCACTTTTTTATAATATGGGATGTTAAAGAGTTGAGATGAGATGCTAAAGTAAGTATATTCAAAATTTGATTCCATATATCACAGATGCTATAGCTTAGCATGTTGAACATGTGAAGCTGTAGCCTACTGCCAAGTGACACACAAATTAATCATCATTCATTTAATTCTTTGTATATTTATGTATGGGTTTGCTAATTTATTTATTAATTCACAGTCTGTGTTTACAGTAAGAATAAAAATAAATACCTTAATTGCAACTTAATAGATGAATACCTTGAAGTCACACTTTGGCATTAGCTGCTAAAGTGTTGTGGTTTTTTTGAAGTGTAAACCTGCACCTGCACACTGCTGAGAGCCACTTCACTGTATGTATACTTGTGTGTTGTGTTCCGTCATGTCATGTGTTCGACTCCACCAATATGAAAGACATCTCCACTGCCATCGGTGATCCAGCAAAGGACGGGAAAACATGAATGGAAACTTTATCATAGTAATAATTCAAAATGATTTGACATCAATATATATGATGCTAACGTATTGTACAGTACTTTGAACTGCATGGTCATATAAAGAAGGATAAAACTGGATTCCCATAATTACCGAATTTGCGTTAGATCTATGTTTGTGAGAAATTTAGATTTTTGTCTTTGTTTGTATTCTCTATGTGTTATAAGGTGATAAGATTTATTTTTTTAATCAAGAAAAAAGGTCATGCAAAGTATTGAATCACTACCCAGTTCTGCAGCATCCACAATCCTCTTCATGTAAACAAATGGTTTGCCTAAAACTGAATGTATAAACAAGTCAACTGTCAGACTTGTTTTATAGTCACTTTTCTCTGTTGTTACATTTGGATGTTGCTGCTTTTCTTGTGCCTCTCTCTGTGATGTTTTACTGCCTTGTGAAAAAAAAAAAATGATTCCTGCAAGTTCAAGTATTAAATGTTTACTCAGCTTCATTATGGCTCAGTGCAACCTCTTTCACAAAATCAACATATAATCAGCTGGCAGCTACAGAATGTCCAATAAGTGATACTAAAACCATCAAAGTCATTGTTGCTGCATGTAATTCAGATACAATCTTGATACAATATGTGCTGATACTGGAATCGTATATAATTATAAAGATGTTTTTCATATGTCAGTCATGAAAACAATTGAAAAGTATTTTGTATAATGTTTCCCTTTGCTTCATAAGGAAAACCTTTTATTGTTGTTCTTAAAAGCATTTGTCAATGTGTCCTTTTGTATCTTTATCTTCAAACTGTTGCATTAACGAGGTATCTGTGTTTAAATACATATTAAAACATTTAAAAATATTAATAGTTGTATAAACCATATGTTATATTCCAAATCTTACTGTTGAGCTTATTTAGATAGCTGTTATGTTGTGGAGGAGTGTCTGCATAACCCTGGTGGTGGAGAGGAGAAACATTAGAAACCATCAGAAGATTTCTAATGGTTTCCAATGGGGGGAAAACAAATAAAAACCATCAACCATTACAGTAGATTCTTCACATAGTCTGTTTTGATGTCTGCATACAAAAGAGTACAGACATTTAAAAAGTCACAGCTACAGGCACAACAATAAACTACTGCTTCCATGCTGTTCAGTGTGTGTCTTACTTGATTCTGAAAATTATTTAAAATTTTTGTTACAGTAATCCCTGTTTGACACATTTTTTGGCAAACCATACAAGATGAGTTCTAATATACTTGAGAAATTTGGACAGATCACTCAAGATAATGTTTAGATATACAACATCTGGACAGAAAATGGGAACGGTAACGCTGCACTTTGAGCAAGGCGCTGATGTCGTCCAGTAGAAATGCTCACTGGTCAGCAGCAGAGGACCAGACTTCCTCCAGTTAACTGACAAATATGTGCAATTCACCGTTATTTAACCAGGTTAGTCCCATTGAGGGTTGGAAACCTCTTTTGCAGGGGAGACACAATTAACAAGGGAGACATGCTGTAGAGTTTACAAGCCTTGCATTCTGCTAGAGGTATCATATTCATCCATTTCTTTTGCAGATTATTCCAAGTGGCTGCTAGAGCAGAAAACATAAATGCTCACTCTTCCATCTCAGTATATGCAGTAACTCACACAGAATTGCTTCATAGATAAAATTATACCAACTCAAGCAGGGTTTTAAAGAAGTGTATAATATCATGAAGCCCAATTGGAAAAATACCTTCTTATGAGCTTACTCTAAACCTCCTAAAGAAAAGTTCATCCAAATATGTCACTGAAACCCCCAGATGTTTGCATCATCAGGCAGAGTGTAATAGTCTTTTTAACCTAATGAACTCGCTTGTGAAGTCTCTTTGACCTCATGTTCCCTGGCTGACCGAGCCTCCTGACTGCTTTATGACCTCTCCATGTCAGGGTCCAAAGCAGGGCTGCTCTTCTCTTGCGGTGCTTTGGGATTTGTGGAATGGGAAGTGCAGAGTTCCTGGACAGGATGTAGAGTCACTGCTGTAGTGTACATGCCCCCCCCCGTACTGACACATAGCTGACTTGCGGCTGCACGAGTCCGCATCTGGAGAAGACAGGACAAACATTTTGACATTTGGATAACTCGCTGTCTCCGTCTATCTTCTGGTATCAAATCCGTTCATAAGTGCATAGACAGTAGATCTAACCCGGGTAAGTCGGCTACATTTGTTACACTTTTGTATCGCATCATTGCTCTATATGTTAGTCCCAATGACGTATGTATGGTTTTTCAGTTTCTTGTTGCAGAAGTTTTCCATAAACACCGCTGCTTTCCCACATTTTAAAATAGAACTCACACTTTATCTAAAACATAGCTGTATTGCAGCAACTGTAGCCTATGTTTCTTTTGTTCAGTGCAGACAGCCCAGGGGGTTGATGTTAACTTAATAACAGGGTGCGCCAACCCCTATGTTGTTTTGCCTGCCTGGACATGCCACTGTCTGGCTGCTGGCTGCTGTGACTGCTGCACACAATTCACATGAGTACAATTTCTCTACAAACTCATTCACCTTCATAGTAATTCTGTCACAGTCACAGTCACATGCTCTCATCTGTCATTTTCTACATTATTAAACACTCTATGGGCTGTTCTTCTTTGGCTTGCTGGTGGCTCAGAAAACACACCTCCTTATCTCCACTCAGATTCAGGTAATGACTCCCCTCAGGACTCTCCTGTCGGCCCTGCTGCTGGTGTTGTCTGTGTCTGAGCCTCTGACCAGCCCTGAGGAAAATGAAGTCCTGAAACACACAGAGGTGGAGCTCATCAAGAGTCAGGCCAGTGACCACGGAAACCCTCCATGCTATCAAAGAGATCTTAGTGTTAAAGTTTTCCCTGTTGCCCTACTTGTAATTTGCATAAATTAAACTCACTATGATGGTTTCTTCTGTTCAGGTGACTGAGAATGCCATTAGAAACCTCAGCGAGACGACACCGAGCCACACACCGACTACAGGTGAGTTTCTTTTTTTCTTTTTCTTTTTTTTAACTTTTGCTGGGTTCTCTTTTGCCCTTTCAGCTTCTCCTTAAATTGCATTTTTTTTTCTTTTACATTAGCAGCTCCCTTGACTACCACAGTTTCCCCGAGCCCCAGTCTTGCTCCTCAGTGCATGGGAAACCAGGTGATGCTGGAGAGCAGCACAGGCTGCGGCTGTCCATCCGGCATGGTGAGGGATGGTGACAACTGTACCTGCCCTGAGGGCTTCACTCTGGAGGGGGCTGCAGGGTGTAAAGGTGAGAGGGGGCAGCATCAGCGAACGGCACCAGCGTTTAACTGAAGGTGCTGTGTGTAACATTGGAACATCAATAAATCAGTACTGCATTCAATTAGAGAAATAAGTGTAATTACTGTATACAAATGAGTCAACGATGTTGGGAAGTCTCTACTCTGCATTTTAAACTGTTTTAACTGTTTTTTTGCAGAATTCATCAATAATACACAGCCAAACAAAATGCAATCAGTGACACAGAAGAGTTCCTTAATTTCAAGGAAAGTAGCAGAACCATTCTTTAGAAAACAATACTTGTTTCAACTATATTCTACTCCCTTTACAACATAACACTCAAAAAGCTTAAAGACTAAACTTGCTAAAGACGTCCACTGGGGACTAACTACACCCTTTAGATTTGAGTCTTTTAGTTATTTTTGATGCGCACATAGATTTTTACATTCATCCATCTTAGGTGGTCACCAAACAGCTTGGGTGCTGCACCTAAGGAAAACCCTGAATTAGGCATTAGATATTTCAATGCTATACGAAATATTATCCATCAATATACCACATGTAGTACCTGTTTTAGGTTTGGTTGCATACAGTGATATCAGTTAGATGCAATGCATCATCTTCTCTCTACTCTACTCTACCACAGATGTTGATGAATGTGAAGGAGAGTGGCCAGCACCATGTGGTCTCCATGCCCGCTGCACTAATACCCCCGGCTCTTACTCGTGTAGCTGTCTCCGTGGTTACCTGATGGGTGCTGGAGGGTGCCAGGGTTTGTCAGCATGTGTGTGTGTGTGTGTGTGTGATAGTGAGAAAGGCAGAGAGCATGTACTGTAGAGAGCATGTTGAAAGGAGATTATCTGTACTATTTTAGCCCTATGTGGTATGGTCGTAATGCATGTCTGCCTTATGGGTGTTGCAGATATAGACGAGTGTGCTCTGGCTGCAGTGACGGGCCTGCAGGCCTGTCAGGGTGATGCTGAATGCAAAAACACCCCTGGCTCCTTCATCTGCTCATGCCCTTCAGGATATGTAATGGCTCTTAATGGACAAAGCTGTGTAGGTGAGGCTGATGTCAACATCTGGTATGTATGACGGATGTGGATGTACAATGGAAAATGTATGTTCAGAAGCATTTGATCTAGTATGTGTACCTGGAGCACCTCCACTGAGGTAGCAGTGAGAGGTAAAAAGTCTTCCCTGGGGCGCCCTGGTAGATCACCTGATTGAGGGTGTGCCCCATATACTAAGGCTCAGTCCTTACCGCAGTGGCCTGGGTTCAATTCCAACCAGCGGTATGCTGTATGTCGTCCCCCACTCTCTCCCCCCTTCCCTGTCTTCCGCTGTCATATCAAATAAAGGCCAAAAAATGGCAAAAATAGTCTTAAAAAAAAGTCTTCCCCAACTGTTTGACTGGATGTTTAGATGTTGTTATATTTCTGTAACATTGCTGTACTGTATAATCCACACAAGGCTGTTAAGTTATAGTTCTTGGTTTTTCTTCTCGGTAGATGTGGATGAGTGCAGCTTCGAGGAGCAGTGTCGCCGTGAGCTAGGAAACGTGTGTGTGAACACTCACGGCAGCTTCGTGTGCCAGTGCCAGCCAGGCTTCAGAGCAGAGGCCCTCGCCTGTATTGGTAAGTCTAGCGTGAAGGTTCACCACAGCTGGATGAGACTGATGTCCAGATTTGAACTGGTGTTGTGAGTTTCTCATATTTCACTTGGAGTTGCCTCAACTTAATAACCTCTGCTGACAGGAAGAAAGGCTTTGGAATAGAGAGCTTTAATCTGCTTTGCTGCTTGCCTGCATTGTTACTCTTTTTTTTTTTTTCTTGTTTCCTCTCTCTCTGCTCCTTCACCTTTCCTTTAATGACTAATTTCCGCCCTCTAAAATCTTCCCAATACTCTATTTGTCTACTTTTTTTTTTCTTCATCTTCTATGTGACTCTTCTGCACTTCTGGTCTCAGGTCCTGTGTGTCCGGACTACACCGTGTGTCAAGGTATGATGTGCTTTTAATGCTTAACACAGGCTGCTTGCTTTTTCAGGGGTTAAAATGTCAAGGTAACCAAATCATAAGCAAAGTTTGGAGTGTTTGGAAAGGTCATATTTTTAAGAGTTTCTTGCAATTTGGTCTTATTTTTTACCCATATTCTAATACTTCCATAATTACAGTTTCTTTCAAAACTGCTACAGGAAAGTAATGGATGTGGTGTTCGACAAAAGGGAAAAGAAAATATTGTCTTATATTGATACAACAGCTCCCCATACTGTTTCAGGGACAATATTGTAATGCCTACTAGGACTTGATTAGGGTTTAGTGACATGAAAAGGATTTAGTAACTCAAGGGTTCATTGCACGAAAAACAAGCAAATTAAATATATATATATTATATATATGATATACTGTAAGAATGTAGCATTCTCTTCCTCTGTCCCAGATGTGGATGAATGTACGGAGAGTCCTGCAGTGTGTGATGGTCACGGTGTGTGTGAGAACACGCTTGGGACCTACAAGTGTGTTTGTCGACCAGGTTACCGGGGAAACGGCACACACTGCGAAGGTAAGCAATTAGTGCTGACGTCCCTCCACGGAAAACTTTGTTTCCTGTAGACGGGGTCATCTTCTTTGTGTGCTCATGTTTTAATGCTTGCTGTTACGCCTTGCATTCAAATGATCCCGATTGACAAAATAATGAGCGTCGAATGGATTTAATGTTTTTTTAATTTTTTTAATTAAATCTCTTTCCAGATGAGAATGAATGTGCATCAGGTGGTCACGGGTGTGACACCAACGCTCGTTGTGGCAACATCATTGGCTCTTATTTCTGCCAGTGCTACCAGGGCTTCAATGGAGATGGACACTCTTGTTTTGGTGGGTAAGCAGTGTGTGTTTTCCACATCAGTGGTGCTCAGTATCACTAAATGATCCGAAATAATCCTGTGAGTGTCCGCCAGGGATACTTGCAAACAACTGTTTCCATCAGCACTTGGCCACACAGCACTCAGCAGACACCAGTCCTTCAGCATTGTTCTTGTTTACAGACATTGATGAGTGTGCTCTAAACAACGGCCACTGTCAACACAACTGCTCCAACGAACCAGGAGGGTACAGCTGCCGTTGTGCCTCAGGCTACCAGCTGGACCAGGATGGACTCAACTGCACAGGTAAAACACAGGAGTAGGGTGTTGATCGATTGACACCAACTTTTATGTGATGAAGGGAATAGTTCAACATTTTGAGAAATATGCGTGTTCGCTTTCTTGCCGTGAGTTAGACGAGAAGATCTATACCACTCTTTCTAGAACCAGGAGACTTAGGCCCCAGTCAGACAGTGCGCTTTTTGAAGGGTGCAAAATGCAAGGCGGACTGCTTTTTCTTTTGAAGCCTTCAATTAAACACACACACACACACACACACACACACACACACACACACTGACACGCTAATAGTGGCAGAGCTACCATGCCAGGTGCTGGCCTGCCCATAGGGAGCAACTAAGGGTTCAGTGTCTTGTTTGTCATGTGGACAGGAGGGGCAGGGGAGGGTTTTGGGATTAGTGGGCAACGCGTTCTACCTTCGGAGCCATTGCCACTTGACTTGTAAAAGTGTGATTCCACCTAACTAGGCTAGGTGAAGGCACAGCAACTATACAGCGGAGCCATTGTAACAAATTAAAATTACTTTAGTTAAAAAAGCATGTGAAAGAATGTATATGTTGCATACAAAATGAACTGTAATGCCCAATTTGCACTAAAGTGAAAGGGAGCTCCATCATCAAAGGGATCGTCTCTTTCTTTTCAGTGTATCATCCTTAAAAGCCAGTACCAGTTTTGGTTCCTTGACAAACAAGCTGCCCTTTTATTAACTTGTCCTCTGTTGCAAACCGCTCTTACCTGGCCCTCCATGCTCGTTGAGGCAGTTGCTGAAATTAATTGCAACAGGTGTTTTTTTACAACACATGAAGCGTATTGTGTAAAAATGTGAACTAATAGTCTCTCATCCCCCAGATGTGGATGAGTGTTTGGCACTTAATGGGACCTGCAAGCACATTTGCGTCAACACTCAGGGATCTTTCCAGTGCTCCTGCAGGCCCGGCTACCAGCTGCACATTGATGGCCACACCTGTGTGGGTCAGTCACTTACCGACATTCATTTCTCACTATGTACCTACTCATTTTATTAATTTAAACAGGCTGCAGAAGAGACAATAACTGCCATGAATGTGTTACACTGTCTGATTTTGTGTGTGTCTTTTTGTGTGTGTGTGTGTGTGTGTGTGTGTGCGTCTTTTCTGCTGAGACGTAAGTGGATGTCCTAAGGGCACATTTTTTGTTAGTGAGATGACAAAGCCAGACTCAGTTAGGTATCAGTTGCACAGCAGAGATAAAGGTGCCAATAGAAGTTTTTTTAACCTGTGTGTGTGTGTGTGTGTGTGTGTGTGTGTGTGTGTGTGTGTGTGTGTGTGTGTGTGTGTGTGTGTGTGTGTGTGTGTGTGTGTGTGTGTGTGTGTGTGTGTGTGTGTGTGTGTGCTCAGACATTGATGAATGTAAACTCCAGAGTGGCGGCTGCTCTCACACCTGCACCAACACTCCAGGAGGACACACTTGCCACTGCCCTCCTCCTCTGCTGCTAGACACAGACAACCTCACCTGCAGCAGTACGTTTCTCATTACATCACGTTATTTTGAGTAAAAAGTGAATAGTATGTATGAGTATAAATTGCACCTATTTAAAATTCAAACTGCTTTTCTTATTACTTATATTTTTCATTTTCCGTGATCTCACTGTAGCCCAGATATCAGTTTAAGAAAAAAAGGTCCACATGCAGCACTTTAGCACAGAATATACATTCTAACAATCTTTTATTCAACGGTCCCTGGGTATGCTTTCTATTACAGTATCTCTTTTATATAATAGTAAATGTTTTAAAAGGCTACAAACAATAGCTTTTATCATTCTAATTATGTTTTGCTTGAAAAATGACAGATTTATTGATTTTTCTATTAATTGACGAATCAATCTTTTCAGCTCTGCCCAAAACACTGTAATAATCTGTAAATATTCATGTTAAAATCATTTTTTTTTACTTGAACAGATGTTACATCCTGCAAGCTGAGAAATGGTGGTTGCGACCATATCTGTAGCGTGAGGGCTGAGGGCCAGGTCCAGTGTACCTGTCGAGCAGGCTGGAAGTTGGACGAGGACCAGAGGAGCTGCGTGGGTGAGACAGATTTTTTGGTGTAATCCTTCAGATTAAAAAAAAACTGTAAAGAGCTGGGAAGGTTTAAATGCCTGCAAACAACAACAAGAAATGGGATGACTGATGAGATGACTCTGAATGGTCCAGCTGTGGCCACATTTCCTTGGATGATACACTGGTGTGCACACAGCCAAGCTTCGCTGGTCACTCAGCCCAAAAGGAAATAAACAATCTACATACGACAGATTGTTTCACTGTTTTGAAATGTCTGCCTGTTGAAATATCCCACTGTCTTTCGTCATAAGATGTGAACGAGTGCGGGGACTTTACGAACGGAGGCTGTGAGCATCTCTGTGTGAACCATCCTGGTGGGTTTAACTGCGCCTGCAGGAAGGGGTATGAAGTGCGAACTGATGACCTAACCAAGTGCCAGCGTGAGTCAAACTTCAAACATCTACTGTAATATCGCAGACAACAATATTAGCAAAGGAATTGCTTTATTCTTGCTTTTTTAAGGGGTTATAAATATTTAAAAAAATTACTTATTGACTTTTCTGCCAATTCCAGCTGTGTGTAACCCTCGCTGTCAGAACTACGGAGTGTGTGTGGCCCCAAACAGCTGTGACTGCCCTCCAGGCTACCCTGGACTTGGATGCTCAGGTACAAACTTTGACTGTTGTACATGGATAACATATATGTGATTGTTAATAGCACAGTTATTTGCAGCTGCTGTGAGAAATGGATCCATGTTGATTGTGTATTTCAGCCATGTGCTCCCCACCCTGTGCCCATGGAGGCAGCTGTATGCGCTGGAACAAGTGTCTGTGTCCTCCTGGCTGGACCGGAGCGGGCTGCCACACAGGTACATCATCTCTGACATTAATAAAGACTTGCCCCACTTCTGTTCAAGCAAGCGCTGTAGAGACACTGTATAAACACAGGAGGTTATAAGTTACATTGAGTAAACAAAGCATGTTGCATAAGCAAACATGCAAAGATGGTCACTTCCTTTTGCTTTCTGTCAGCGGTGTGTGAGCTGCCCTGTGCTAACGGTGGTCGCTGTGTGGGGCCTGATACCTGCCAGTGTCCCTCTGACTACACCGGCCCCCAGTGCCTCTTGCGTGAGTAACAAAACCACCAACACATCTGGCATCAGTTACACCAGGCATGCAGGTATTTCTGGGGGGTAGCTAGTCATTTATACCTCCCTGCCTCCATGCTTGTTAGCAGCACTGCCTGTTGAAATATGCATTATACCATGATGGAAAAACAAAGAAGCAAGTGTGTGTGCGTGTGTGTGTTTTGCAGCCTTGTGCACTCCTGCCTGCCAAAACGGAGGAAGATGTGCAGATGTCGACAAATGCATATGTGTTGGTGGATGGCAAGGAGCTCGTTGCCAGATAGGTGAGATAACACTCGCTGTATCTGTATCTATCCATTGTTACATAACTGAAATATTAGTCAGCATGCATTTTACATACAAGACCCATGTTTTACCAGTGTTTCAATATAGTAAATTATTATCAATAACAAATCATCTTCAAAAAAGAGAATTGTTGCCTCTCTAATTTATGTAAAACATAAAACGCAATATATACCACATAACTTCTAATGGCTTTTTCTTTGATGAGATACATAATTTGTTCTCTGCTCCGGCACCCGTTACACAATCCCTGCACCTTTTACACACTGAGTTTAATTTGCTTCCATCAGGACTCAGGTTTTACCTCCCAAGAGGAGGCACTAACTGATATATGAGGTTCCATTATTCCGTTAGCTGTTGGGCTTTTTAAACAAAATGGTATTTGGGTTGTTACCAGCTGTGGATGCAGCAGAGTTTTCCCTGGTTTTTGGCTTCTTCTTCTCTACACTGCTTTCTGTAGATTGTTTTGGGTGACAATGACAACAGCGTGTACTTTTTTGTATTGATTGTTGTCTTTTTCTCTATTGCTGTACTTTTGTGCATTAACGTCATTGACTGCAGTCTGTAAGCCAACTTCCTCCTTGAGGAGATAAAAGCTCTACTCTGCTTCGCGGGTGAAGAGTTCGAAACATCAAATTATGAGCTAAAAATGGCTTTATGGACCAAAAATATAAAATTGAATTTAGTGTCAAATCATAACATCATTATTTGAGGACACTTAGAGTAGATAGAGCTGGTCTAGACCACACTGTAATTTACAGAGACCCAACAATTCCCCCCCAAGAGCAAAATGGAATGGAAAATACAAAATGTACAGTTCTGTGTATATATATATATATACAGTATATAATGATATATTAGGGCAGTTATTCCATCCGCCTGGGGACCCAAACAATAAGTCCCAACAAAAATCTAAGGGGAAACAACACATAGGGGGGAAAAAATATTTTTTCTGTATGTTTTCTTTTTCTATAATTATTTCTCTTTTCTTACTTTTTTCTGCATTTTTCTGAAGTACTGTATACTTATTCAGTGCTCTACAAACCTTTCAATGTTTCAATAAACAATCTGATAGGGGAAAAATCTTAGGTTAAACTGCTCACAACTACTGTCATGAGATTCACAAGTAGAGCTGAAACGATTCAACAATAAACAGTACATTTATGGGAACAACTTAAATAATCAATAAACCATTTAAATAGTTTATCAAGAAAAACAAAATTGCTCCTTCCAGCCGATCAAATGTGAAGATGTCCTGCTTTTCTTTGTCTTGTATGTGTATTAAATTAAACTGAATGCATTTGGGTTTATAATTGCTCTCCAGACGAAACAAGCATTTTGAAGAAGTCCTATTTGGCTTTTAACTATTTTTTCCGACATTTTGTAGACCAAGCAAGTAATCAATAAAGTATTTGGCAGTCCTAGTCACAAGTAGACATGGCTTTATTTTGAACTTTTACAAGCCAAAAATGTGTGGTATGCTGTCGATGGAGCTGTGCACATCATTCCAAAGCAGCATCAGAGTCTGTGAAGGCTTACTGTTAGTAAGTTACTGTTTTAAGTGTTCAACACCACAGCGTAAAGTGTAGTCAGTAGGCATGCAAAATTAGTTTTTAAGGGGATCTGAAATAGTAGAGAAGCACTTTCCTCCTCAGGGTCATGTTACATACAAAACAAAAAGTCCAGTCAGTGTGAAGTCCAGCTAGTCTTGGCCACTGTTCTGGGCTCCTGTTTGCTATACTAGTCATACTGATGTCCCAATTCAAAATAAAATAACCAATCTTCACTACTACAATACACTAACAGTAATAGATGCTCTGTGACTTTCTACCACAAACTTTACTGTTCTTTTTGTCTCCTTCAGAGCCTGTTCAGTGTCAGACACCTTGTAAGAACGGTGGAGTGTGTGTGGGCCTCAACAGGTGCCGCTGCGAAAAAGGATTTACCGGAAGTCTCTGTGAAACAGGTAAGTCTGTGTCTGTGTGTGTGTGTGTGTGTGTGTGTGTGTGTGTGTGTGTGTGTGTGTGTGTGTGTGTGTGTGTGTGTGTGTGTGTGTGTTAAAAAGACCGTTCTTTGCTGTCACTTTGCATTAAGACTCTTGCTGTGTGGTGTGTCTGCAGCGGTGACCACCCCCTGTGTGCCGCCCTGCCAACACGGGGCCACATGCAGTCCTCACAACACCTGTACCTGTCCTGAGGGCACTGCAGGCCTACGCTGTGAGAGACTGTAAGTTTGAATAAAACCAATCAACCAACCAACCAATTATGGTGCTCTGTCTACTGCTCATTACCGGTCTGCTTTTTCAATGAAAGTTATTTTTACTCAAGCACATTATATCAATGGTGTACAACCGTTTACCTATTATGTGATCTACCGCTTTCAACATGCTCTATATGTGATTAGGCAACTGTAACAACATCAATACAGCTGTGGCACACTTTACAGGGCCTGAATCATCCTGAAAAGTCTAGTCTAGTCATAATGTTTCTGGTGCAATCCATTGTGTTGACTGTGTCTCTATGCAAATATACAATTGAGCACACTCACTGTTTTCCATATAAGGTCAATCTAAAAGCCCCCACCCAGACTAATAGTTACAGTTAATGGCAGTGTACATTTACATCTTTTCACAATGGTGGATAAGACCAAAGAAGCTACATAAATACCTAGTGTCAAGATAATTACCATAAATGTTAAAAACACCAATAATACTGCTTTGTTATTTGTCAATTTGTTGAGCAGATGATGAAATGTGTGTAGGTTTCAGAATGCCATATGATTCAAATTGCTATTATGACTTATTCTCATGGATGTGTTTGTGTGTCCTAGGACGTGCCCTGTGGTCACCACGGTGGTCAGCATGGCTCGAGCCGTCCGAAAGGCGTTTAGGGAGAGTTACGTGGACCGCTGTGGACCCCTGGGAGTTCAGCTTTGCACTAAATACAGGTTTCCTGTTTTCTTATTACATCCTCTAGATCTGGATTAAGTAGGTCATGAAGTTGTCATTTGTTTGGAGTAGCAGAACGGTGGAGTTTTCTCTTCTATATGTAATGTTCATAAATAGAATTGTAAATAGTTATTCATGTTTATGACAAAACATTATTGCATAAGAAAATGTGAGAGGTGTGTTACAGTAGCATTTGGTTGACCATCATTTTAACACATAGAAAGTTAGATCAGAGTGTAATTATAATATTAATACATGCTCTGTGGTTGTGTTTCCAGGATGAACCAGGCCCGTGTGTACCTGCAGGCATACAGGGTGGGCTACAAAATCCAGTGTCCAGAGAGGAAGGGCAGATGAGCAATGTTATATAAAAGCTCCTTGTCATTAAAAAAACATTTTGTGCAACACAGCAAGAACTAAAATGAGACAAGCTGTAAAATGAAATGTAACTGAATAGGTGCGAGGGCGTCTCTGAGGGCAGCCTCTATGTTGAAATATAAAGGGGAAATATATCATAAAGGCTGTTATTTGATCTGTGATGTATGTTGACAATTATCTTTAATCAGTTCTGTACACAGTCATATGTTTACATTTCATGAGAAATATTCCTCAGTATATAAAATGTACAATGGTTTCATTATTATGTTTGTATATGGCAGCTGAAAGTTATTAAACGTTCTCTTTTTACAAAATGGTGTCAATATTGTGAACTCGTCAATGATTGTCAAATAATAATGACTGTAATAATGACTAAGTGTAAGGGGCTACAGTACTCAAAGAGTTCACTTCAAGGATTATTCCCAATAAAAATAAACTGTCACACAAACACGTTAATGGGGTTGATAAACTAGAATTACTGTGTATTAACAGGAATAAATTAATAATTTGTTTCTACTGTAACATCTGGCTGCATCAGCCAAGGGACCTTAACCTCTTCTCTCTCAGTTTTTGTTTGTCAATCTTGCTTGGAAATGGGCAGGACCCAGGTAAAGTTAGAATGGACACCTAAAGTAATTGGCTGGGAGAGGCTGACAACAACGGACCAACCAAAGTGAAGGACTCGCATGCAAACGTGGCCGGACCAACTACCAAAACAGAGTAGCTTGGATTACAACACAGAGGGAGTGGGACTTCATTCTCAGTTCAGGACGCCAATACTCCACTAGCTACATAGCCTAGTTGTTTGCTGTTATGTCTTGAATATCATTTACAGACCTGTCACGACCTCTCTATGCAATTGTTTCATATCATTCAGTCTAATACTGCCACCTAGTGACGCAAAGTGAAAAACAATTGAGTTTCACTTGGTGTTCATATGCGAAGGGTTTATTATTTTCACACAAAAAATAAATGAATGAAAAAGTAATTCCGTTAAAAGGCTTTTGAATAACAACCTTATTCTTGTGTAAATAGTCCAATTCCAATAGTTAGGTAAATTATCAAATTCCTCACAGTGATCAGATGCACAGGAATTTTGTGTCAAAACAGTTACAGGAAGGTTGTGAAATAATGTTAAAATATTTTAACAAAATGTTACCAAAAAACATTTGAATAATGGTTAAAGCATATCCTATTCTAAAATAACATTCTGGGTACATTAAATGTGTAACTGAAAACATTTTAAGAATGTTGGGGCATAATTTTCTAACTAGGTTAATACTAAACATTTTAAGAAGGTTATCACCAAACATCTTTAGAATGTTTGTATATTAAAAACATTCTGGGAACCAAAAAAAAGACTTATATTTGATCAGAACTGCTAGTTTTACAGTTTGATTGCAGTTCACGAGCAGTCATTGACACTGTGGTATGAGACTCCTCAGCTCTGATTGGTTGTTTATCTTTGAGCGGGTTGGAAACTTGCAAATACAATAAGGAGCACTAGGCGGAGGCAGGGGAAGATGATTTTTTTCACAGATAATCTGATTCATGTGCCACTGTCAAGTGATTTTTAAAGTTACCCACTAAACCTGTCAGCGGGGGATGGGCTTATCTGAAAATATGTATATATTGTTTTGCATTGGACCTAAATGTCAAGCTGCCCACTGGGAAAGTTCTCCGTGCTCCAGATGGCCAGTCAGTCATTGGATAGAAGTCCAAAAAGTAACACCATACACATTTATGAGATGTCACACAAATGTAATCTTTAATGAAAGAAAGCAATAGCAATGTTTAAATAATATAGGTTAAATTCCAGTTAGTATTCAGAAATTCAAGAAGCTTTATTGCTATGCCATTTTGACACTATGACATTTCTGCATTTACTTTAAATGTGTCCATGTTCATGCTATGAGAATGTTTTATGGTAAGCAGTAGGCAAAGTATCTCATGTCTCCTTTGTAAATGAAAAAGTTAAAATATTAAACAATTGAGCCAGGCTAAACCAAACTAGCCTTAAAGAAGGAGGCCCCAGAGGTGTCACAACCATGATTTGGAGCCCACTGGGAAAGGTAACGCCATGAAATGAAACAAAACAAAAAGTACAAAGAAACTAACTACATCACAGTTTTGCAGCCTGAAAAAAGATGTTGGCAGTGGACCATGACATGTCATCTAAAAGCCAAATATCAATTGTATTTCACTAAACCCTGTCACCCTGTCACTCAGTGACACTATCCTGCGTAGTGATGATAGAAAAAATTGTATTGCTTTTTGTATTTTTCATGTTAGAGCTACTCTTAGCGGGAGGTTGCGCAGATTTCATATTCACGTGGTGCCAAAGTGATGCCAAAGCGAAAGTCCATCACAGGCTTGACCCCAGCAGGCATGGAGAAGGTGAAGTGCTGCATAAAGGAGGTGAAGAAGAGGAAAAGATGCATCTTGGCAAGGCTCTCCCCAAGACATGCCCACTTACCTGAGACAGGAAATCAAACAAACAAACTGGAAATTGCTTTAACACACAGTTATGGCCCAGAAGTCAAACTAATTGAAGACAACATAGTCATTCTAGGGCCTTTATAGGAAGTAGAACTGCTGACTGTTCTGGTAACCGTTAGAAAAAGTGTCCTGTATTAGTGGAGGAGTTATGATCCTTGGCCTCTATCTTATCTGTGTTCTCTTCTTGATCATGAGAGTTTCCTCTGGGCCAATCTACAATCATTTTGTGAGGAGCATCTTAGTGTATGCTGGGACAGGCTCCAGGTTCTTGTAAAGATGGGTAAAGACACTAATAAAACCAGAGATTGTTGCTCCTTACCAGTAGAGAAAGGGATGAAAGCAGCTCGCTTCACAAACTTGCCCTCCTCGTTCAGAAAGTGTCCTGGATTAAAGGTGTCGGGCGTCTCCCACTCATTCTTGTCAAACAGCATCGAGGTCAGATTGGGGATTATCAAAACTCCCTGGTGATTGGCATTGTTATGACAATTCATACAGATGCAACATGATATGGATGTAACATAACAATTGCATTCAAGAACTGTCTCAGCCTGGACCTTGCTACAGGAAGGGAACAGACAGAAGTTCAAACAGTATTTCATCAACGAGCTGCGAAAGACTAATGGAGAGATAAAGCATAATGTGGCACTGCCACGTTTGTGAATAGAAAGATTTGTCATCCTTTTGATTTGCAACCCTGATTTACAGTAGATTTTACAGGAATATGTTTGTTGAACAAAATTTGTCAGACATTTGAAGGGCCCTGGCGATTACACAATATTTGTCACCTTGGGAGTAAAAGTAGTTAGGCTACATGATGTATCTAATTTCACACATAAAAAATTACCACCAATATATTTGTTTTGGTGTCACCAATTTTCACATTATTGATTAAAGAGAGCTTTGTTGGTTGGTCAGTGTTCCTGGCCGACGGGTCCCGACGGTAGGCTACCCGACGGGCCGGGCCGGGTTCGGACAGATATTTAGAAATTATGGTCGGGGTCGGGTCGGGCTCGGTCACATCAGCGCGATAAGGCATTTGTTGTAAAATGATGCTGCGGCTCCTTTTAAGAGAGGTCAGTGCGTGCGTGTGTGTGTGTGTGTGTGAGTGAGTGTGTGTGAGTGAGTGTGTGTGAGTGTGTGAGGTAAGTGGGCAGAAGAGAGATAGCCTAGAGAAAGAGGAAGCATGCATGTTGTAGCTCATGCAACCGGAGCAGAGTTAGGGGTTATTCATGTTATAACGTCGGCCCTGGAGGTAGCCAGTCTCTCCTGGTTTTCTGATCACGGTCGGAAACGAAGCGATCAGGAAAGGTTAACCCATTGAACATGTTAACAGCTGATTAACGTGTGCTTGTTGCCCCGTGTGCGCTGATGCGCTCATCTGTTGACATTTCCGAATGCCTTCCTACAGTTTCTTAATAAAAGCTTTCCACAAACGTAGCCTACATGTGTCATTAGTATGACGGAAAATTTTTTGATTTTAACTGTGTCGGCTCGGGTCGGGCTCGGACACAAATTTCTTAATGCATGTTGGGCTCGGGCTGGGTTCGACACGGCTGTCGGACACGGGCCGGCCACGATTCGGCCGATCCGGACTCTACCCTGAATCTCGGGGTACTTCATGTAGCTCTCATTGATAGAGCTACATCCAGCCGCAGGCTCTATCAATGAGACTTGCGGACAAATGGCATTTATTTCCCCAATCGTTTGTTTAAATAACTCAACACATTATAATTACACACATTAAAAGATTAACTGAAACCTGTGGTAAGAGATTGCTGGCGTAACAAGCTCGCTGACCGCGCTTTCACTCACATACACCGGGCATTTAGCTAGCAGGAAGAAGGGAGTTGCAGGCCCTGGAGCTCTGTCAGAGTAGTGGCGTTTGGTAGTCCATTAGCCCAAAAAACTGTGACTTTGCGCGGACCCTGGAGTGCTGTGGGCTGCCAGCCGTGACTGAGCTCCATCTACCTCACAGCAGGCCGGGGTCTGTGAAGGAAGGCAGGCCAGGCGCTGAGGCAACAACACAGGCAGCACCGGCCGCTGAACTCGGACAAAATTTGCAATTAGCCATCAATTTTTGTAAAACGGACCATATTTGAGCTTTACATAGTTGATTTCTCGCATAAAAAAGTTTCAGAAGTGAATTTTGTAATGGAATAGCAGATCTGCGCGACCTAGATCCAGAAGACTACCTGATCTCAGATCAGTTGTGTAGCCTATGTAAATGTTGGGGTGTGACCATTCTCTTAATACACCCATGGGCGTGACAAAGGTACAGGTCTTGAGATGCTTACGTAAGTTTTCAGTGGCAGTTTCAAATTATGAGATTTTCATAGTAAAGGGGTATCACTGGGATTTTGAGCTTCTATGAGTGTCCTATTTACCCACGGAACTGTCGATATTCAACTATGACAAGGTAAAATCGGTTTTGCATTCTATCACCCCTTTAAGTTTATTTTTTGGGGCTTTTCCCTTTTTTTAATGAGTAGTGACAGTGGATAGACAGGAAAGGGGGAGAGAGATGGGGAATGACACGCAGCAAAGGGCAGCAGGTCGGATTCGAACGTGCACCGCTGCAGGACTCAGCCAACATGGGGTGAACGCTCTTACTGGGTGAGCTAGAGGCCACCCCAAGTTTATTTTATTTTAACAAATGTTTGGAGCATTTTTTGTTTGTTATATTAAAGTGCCTATATTATGAAAGGAAACACTTTTTCTGGGATTTGGGGTCTTATTTTGTGTCTTTGGTGCTTCCACACGCATACAAACTTTGAAAAAGTGCTGTTTTGCCATGCTGTTTTGAGTGAGATACGGGTTTCTGAATGTGTCCTGCCTTCACCCAGACAGCAAAATGTATTTGGGCCAGATTTGGACCAGGTCTTCATTAGCATTTGGCACAGATCCGCTAAACGGACCTGGGCCGGGCTCATCCTTTCCAACGGCCCAATACCGGAACAGGTTGGAATTATGGATCAGAGACAGATCTGGGCCAGAATTGGCCCAGTACAGTTATTATGCCATGACGTGTGGTGCGGATCTGGCCCAGACTCATATTTTACATCTGGGGCTCATCTGGCCCTGATCTGTGATTCATTACAAATACCAGCGCAATTTGTAATTTTCAAAATAGTTTTTATTTTTTATTTTAAAAAGCAGAGAAAACTACAGCATGAACAACCATCTGACGTGAATCCAGATGCACAAAAAGAGAAAAAGCATATGATTAAAGATTCAATCGTTCCTGTATTTGGATCCTATGTTGACTGGAATGTCAAAAATCTGCTGCTCTTCACTGCAGTTTTCATCCTCACTGCAGATTATATTAAAACCCGGCAGCCGGACAGCTTCCATCCAGGACCCACGACATTTCCTATTGTGGGCAACATATTAAATGTGGATTTTACCAGGACCCATGAAATTTTTACACAGTTAGATTAATAGATGTCCAAAATATACCGTTGAAAATGCAACAGGTGAACTGATGGCACTGTGTTACCTGTTTTATAAACACCATGCTCTTCCACCTCTCTCAAAAACACTTAAAGTTTGCAGGGAGATATGGAGATGTGTTCAGCTTGCGAATAGGCCAGACATGGATGGTGGTGCTAAATGGGTTTGAAGTTCTGAAAGAAGCTCTGGTAAATCAGGGAGACAGCCTGGAGGACCGCCCATACGTCCCTCTGGCGGAGGATGTGTCCCATGGATGAGGTAAGAGGATGTAACAAAGCCTGCATTCAACTCACTACTATTGTGACTCCTGTGACACTCATATAGGAATGCTTTGTTGAATGAATACACTGTGGGGCCAATTTTAACACCAGAGCTCACACGCAAGCCCGTAGACGTCTCTATTTTGTGTTTTAGACATCCAGTACATTAAAAGAAACTATGAGTGTGCTGCACTGCTTAAAACAACACAAGACCATGCTACTGCGACTGTCCCATACCTCATGAACGCAGCATGACTGCACTTCACCACCACACCACCAGGCTACGTGAGCAAACCGCATACGATCGATTTCACAGCACTCGCAAGTCCGAAGAAGTGACCTTGCTTTTAGCTTAATGTGCTTTTGAGGTAAATACCAATACATATAAATATCACTGTCAGTTATGCCACCGAAAAAAAGGTCACCTGCGCCGAATTCATTTTCGGCCCTGACAAGTTTCGGTTTTACCACCAAAAAACAAAAAATAATTGCAGATTTGAATCAGAAAATACCAAGTCCTCCCAGAGTTGTGCAGAGTTGTTTTCAATAACTTCGTAAACAGTGGAAGTAAGCCAACAGCTACATGCAAGGTATGTGGCACCAAGATAAATGATGCCGGATCAACAACGTCGGACTTCATCAGGCATCTCAAAACGCACCTAAATAGGTCAGTCACACGCTAATGTAAAAAAGACGTTACATTTAGCATATATCGTCATAGGTAACAAGCTAACCATCGTCGCAAAGTGCTGTGCTAATGCTGGGAAGAGGCAGATTATATCTTTATAGTTATAACTATAAAGATATAATCTGCCTGTATACAGTAGCTGAGCCTCAGACATCCATGGCGCACAGGAGGCGGGACGCACGGATCCATCTCCCCAGGAACAAACGCTGTGTCGGGTGGGCAAACTCATGTGATGTGTAATTGATCCCGTGGATGATTTGAGGCTATTAAGTGTACAAGGTGTACCCCGGTCCACCAAACACTGGGTCTTAATTCGGCACATATTTCTGTTACTGTACCTAGTCCTATTTACTATTTCATCCATGCGTGGCGCAGCGGATCCGTGGGCACTGTCCCCTTCCGTGGAGACGCTAACCTCTAACCTCTAACGTCGCCTCCTCTGAGTCGGGTCTCCCTCGCGCTGGACTCCGTTTCACTGAGCCTACTAACACTTACAAAATAAATAAATGGCATTACATCAGTGACTTCTGTTGTTTATATGGTATCGATGATGTGTTGCTGTGTAGAGAGGAATCTGGCCGACACTGTTTCTTGATTTAAAATAAAGGTTTATTTACAACAAGGAATTCCAAGCATCGAATTTACAAGCTCTGAAGAGCCGGTGAGCCAGTTTCCCAGATTCTCAAAAGTTACTCTGAGGTTCTGCTGTTAACACGCGGTATATCTATTCTTGCATAACTTAGGGTGGGTTCGGTAACTGACCCAATGGCTTCGTACCAACTGGCTCTATCTCAACATCCTGGGGGCCCGTTGATAATGCATGCCAGATGTGTCCTGTGGCCCTTTCCTATATAAGTATCCCCAAGAGTAAAGTTCATCACTCCCTAGCTACATATAGATTGTTCAGATATAGCCTAAATACAAAATTTATTAGAATGATCATATAAAATAGGATGACAATACAACCTCACTTCAAACTAAAACAAAACTGAACAACTTTAATGGCTGCAATCGTAACCTAGACTGTGTTATGGGTAGGACGGTGAAAAAAAACACGGCTTGAGCCGAAAATTCTGATTATCAGTCGAACAAGGGCCCGTGCAGGACTCTAATACACTGTGTGATGGATTGCTTTCCCCACAATAAGTGTTATTGTATTTTATTATAATTAATTAGAGAAGTTCTATTAGCTTTCCTTTTTGTGTACTTCACACAAAATAACAAAAATTTTTATGCCAATTTCTTAGCAGTTACAAAATAAAATATTTTAACCATTGATAATAAAATAACATCACTGTAAAAATAAAATAAAAAATGGTATCTAAAGCAAAATTAAACAAAAGTTTTGTTGAACATGTACATCCTGTTTTATGTAAGCCTACTTTTGATGTGTTTCCCATCAGGTTTAATTTTCAGTAACGGCAACACATGGAAGCAGCAGAGGCGTTTTGCATTTTCAACACTATTTTGGATTTGGCAAGAAGTCACTTCAACCCATCATCTTGGATGAATTTGCATATTGTGCAAAAGTCTTCAATAGCTATAAAGGTACAGTAAGTAGTGAATGCACAGTTGTGCAATGGTTTTCCTAAACCCAACCGTTTATTGTTTTCCTAAGCGTGTTTTCGTCATTATTTTCCGTGTTTTTGTCACTGTTTTGTTACTAAAGCCTTTCCCTGTGTTCTTTTCCTAACCCAACCATTTTTTTTTTTTTTTTAACAGGCGTGTGACGTTCTCGCGATAGTACATCGCGTTCTCGCGATAACACGCAACGTGGCGAGGCCACGTGGTGGGTATGTTTACATCTGATGTATACAGTGTAGACATACACGTGGATAGCTGAACACCCCATTTGGCTTTAGGAAACTGGCGTGTATGTTTACGCAAAGCCATGATGCCATGTTGCTTTATTGTGTTGCACTGACTTGATGTTTCGTCGCATCACTTCTTGCTGTTATGTGTTGAAAAGTGAAGGCCTCTGTATAACAACCCTATCTTTTAATGCCTTATTTCCAACAGCATACACTCCTGGTAATCTAACAAAGCAAAGAGTTTTAAATATTTTTCAAGGTACAAGCCTAGATTAAAGGCTTTTTGTTTTTTACTTTTACTTTACTTACTTCAAGGAACAGTTCACCCCAAAATATTTTTTTTTATCTTACCTTAGTGCCGTTTATCAATTTAAAGTGTTTTGGTGTGAGTTGCCGAGTGTTGGAGATATCGACCATTATTGTCACTCGGCTTGACATGCTCAAAGCGCCAAACATTTGATATACATTTCCTCCGTGAAACTACTCAAAACCAGGTCTGTGGATTATCTTGAGTAAGGAAAGAGACATTTCTGTTTAGTCTTTCAAAAAAAAATAGTTTTGCCGCTTTGAGCACCACAAACTGAGTGGCACAGTTCCATTATATTCTAGAGAAGATAAAATGGCCGATATCTTCAACACTAGGCAACTCACACCAACGCAATCTGGATTGATAATTACCACTACAGATAAGGAAACATATGTATTTTTTACTTTGGGGTAAACTTACACTTTAAGTAACCATCAGCAATTAGTATAGCACTGGCTGTAATAGCGCTGACATGTAGTTGTTCTAAATTAAACTCAGCATGTTCTAACACATGTATTTGTATACATTATCAGAGAAATGGGCAGGCTGGCAATGCTTTTGATGAGGAAAACCTGGTTATATGTGTCATGGATCTGTTTGTGTCCGGCTCTGAGACCATATCCACCACCCTGCGCTGGGCTTTCCTCTACATGGCAAAGTACCCCGAGATTCAAGGTAAGGAAATTAGATACATCATGTAACTACTTCTACTCCCAAGGTGACAAATATTGTGTAATCGCCAGGGCCCTTCACATTTCTGACAAATTTTGTACAACAAACATATTCCTGTAAAAACTACTCTAAATCCTCTTATGAATGGTTCAGGGTTGCAAATCAAAAGGATGACAAATCTTTCTATTCACAAACGTGGCAGTGCTACATTATGCTTTATCTCTCCATTAGTCTTTCGCAGCTCGTTGATGAAATACTGTTTCAACTTCTGTCTGTTCCCTTCCTGTTGCACAGCAAAGGTCCAGGCTGAGATAGACAGAGTGATTGGACAGTCCAGACAGCCATCCATGGAAGATCGTGCAAACCTGCCCTACACCGATGCTGTTTTACACGAGATCCAGAGGTTTGGCAACATAGTTCCTCTCAGCCTGCCTCGTGTTACCAACAGGGACATCCAGCTGGGAGGCTACACAATCCCAAAGGTCAGTTCTTGAATGCAATTGTTATGTCACATCCTTACCATGTTGCATCTGTATGAATTGTCATAACAATGTCAATCACCAGGGAGCTTTCATAATCCCCAATCTGACCTAGGTGCTGTTTGACAAGAATGAGTGGGAGACGCCCGACACCTTTAATCCAGGACACTTTCTGAACGAGGAGGGCAAGTTTGTGAAGCGAGCTGCTTTCATCCCTTTCTCTACTGGTAAGGAGCAACAATCTCAGGTTTTAGTCTCTGGAGCCTGTCCCAGCATACACTAAGGTGCTCCTCACAAAATGATTGTAGATTGGCCCAGAGGAAACTCTCATGATCAAGAAGAGAACACAGATAAGATAGAGGCCAAGGATCATAACTCCTCCACTAATACAGGACACTTTTTCTAACGGTTACCAGAACAGTCAGCAGTTCTACTTCCTATAAAAGGCCCTAGAATGACTATTTTGTCTTCAATTAGTTTGACTTCTGGGCCATAACTGTGTGTTAAAGCAATTTCCAGTTTGTTTGTTTGATTTCCTGTCTCAGGTAAGCGGGCATGTCTGGGGGAGAGCCTTGCCAAGATGCATCTTTTCCTCTTCTTCACCTCCTTTATGCAGCACTTCACCTTCTCCATGCCTGCTGGGGTCAAGCCTGTGATGGACTTTCGCTTTGGCATCACTTTGGCACCACGTGAATATGAAATCTGCGCAACCTCCCGCTTTGAGTAGCTCTAACATAAAAAATACATTTTTTTATAATTTTTTTTTTCTATCATCACTACTCATGATTATGTCACAGGATGACAGGGTGACAGGGTTTAGTGAAATTCAATTGATTTTTGGCTTTTAGATGACATGTCATGGTCCACTGCCGATATCTTTTTTCAGGCTGCAAACTGTGATGTAGTTAGTTTCTTTGTACTTTTTGTTTTGTTTCGTTTCATGGCGTTACCTTTCCCAGTGGGCTCCAAATCCTGGTTGTGACACCTCTGGGGCCTCCTTCTTTAAGGCTAGTTTGGTTTAGCCTGGCTCAATTGTTTAATATTTTAACTTTTTCATTTACAAAGGAGACATGAGATACTTTGCCTACTGCTTACCATAAAACATTCTCATAGCATGAACATGGACACATTTAAAGTAAATGCAGAAATGTCATAGTGTCAGAATGGCATAGCAATAAAGCTTCTTGAATTTCTGAATACTAACTGGAATTTAACCTATGTTATTTAAACATTGCTATTGCTTTCTTAGATTAAAGATTACATTTGTGTGACGTCTCAAAAATGTGCATGGTGTTACATTTTGGACTTCTATCCAATGACTGACTGGCCATCTGGAGCACTGAGAACTTTCCCAGTGAGCAGCTTGACATTTAGGTCCAATGCAACACAATATTAACCTGACTCCGTCAGATGGATTGCTTCGGCATATCCATCTGGGAACTTTCCATTTGAGAACTTTTGGGAAGGTGATAGACGGGCCAAATCAACCAATCAGATCAACGAAGGGTATGAAAATACAACCACAAGCCAGGCTACCCCTGCTGCTGCAGGCAAAGCGTAGCTCGTTAGCTCAGCAAGCAAGCAAAATGTCGGTAAAGGATATTTGCAGTTTGTGTAACGAGAATTTACGAATAAAAGACACCATTTCAGGTTCCCGGTCCATATTCCAAAAGAAGGATCCAAGAGATAAAAGCATTAGCGAGCAGCTAACAGAATTAGAGCTACCACTGTCTTAAAATACTGGTTAGCTGATTGGATAAACCATCTGTGTGCTCCTTATGGCATTTGCAAGTTTCCAACCCGCTCAAAGATAAACAACCAATCAGAGCTGAGGAGTCTCATACCACAGTGTCAATCACTGCTCGTGAACTGCAATCAAACTGTAAAACTAGTAGCCTCTTGAGACCGTCCTGATCTTGCAAGCTCCAGTTTTCTATTCGCAGATCAGTCTGGCTAGCCTAGAAATCTAGATGCACCCTAGCAGCAGCAAATTTATTTTGCAGCCAGAGGGGTCTAGGGTCAGCCAGGGTTGGCTTGCGAGCTGGAAAAAACTCTAGTCAGGCCAATCACATCGTGTATAGAGTCGGTGGGTGGGCTTATGGCTGCTGGGAACAGCGGTCTTCTGGAAGACTTGGAGTTAAGCTTTTCTTTGAGAAAAGAACAAAGAACGGCACTGAAATCATTCTTAAAAAAGGAAGATGTGTTTGGAGTTTTGCCGACCAGATACGGCAAAAGTTTAATCTATCAACTAGCTTCGCTACCTTCTTCGTTGCTCTGGTTGGTTGTAGCGCTATCCTGTTGCGTGCAGAGGGAATTTGAAAGACAACCATTTATCCCGCCCCTCGGATTGAGCCCTGTCAATGGTGAGTTCCCAGCCCAGACCCAACATCTGAATGTGGGTCTGGCTTGTCAGGCTACAGTCTGACATCTTGAGATAGAGAAAATTTGGAACCGTTCGCCAAACAATCGACCAATCAGCGTTGGTTTTGAGGCGGGTGTAACAGATGTGGTCGGGGTGTGAAGAGAAAGACAACCTCAGCTGACGATTTTCCAAGATTTATTCTCTGCAGAAGACAATAAAACATTGATTGGCTTCTGGTCTACTGTTTCCTCTGTATCTGCACTTCTGCTCCTAAACATTAAATAACAGAATTTACACACTCAAACTGGACTGCTGAGCCTCCGTTACTTACACTGCACAGAAACAGCGCAAAAATGGCGCTTTAAAGAAAAAGTTAAACAAAGCATCATTAAAACCCATACCGAACTGCACAACGGCACCAAACAGCTTAATTATATTGTATTAGCTTAGAGGCAATAAATAGTGAAGGGTCACAACACAATTCTCAAAGAAAGCAACAAAATAGCGCAGCAGCATTTCACACACAACCTACCTAAGCAATACAGGACGGTATTGTGAGGTGTTACGGCCACAGCAAACAAATACAACAAAAGCTAAATATGACCGTCAACATATCAGACAACACCAAAACCAGAGGGATAAGTAAAGTAAATCAAAATGTATTCATAACTTAACTACAATTATTTAAACCAAAACTATGGGAGTCTGGAGGTCTGGCCAAAAAGAACAAAAGAAGGGAAGAAGCCTGAGCCAACCCATCAAGGGCCGTCGGACCCAGAACTTCTTCCCCTAACTTAGAAAGTGATAACTAACTAACAGAAACAAAGCCGCGAAAACTAGACTACCAGACCTCCATCCTCAAAACAAGAAAACCAAAAAGGAAAAGAAAGATAACAAAAGAAACAATACGTTCCAAGCTGCTGCAGTCACTGCCCTCCTGGCATTCCAGTCTCCCAGCCTTTTATACCCAAGGGCGGGGCCACCCTCAGAGATCAGAGAATCAGGAACACCTGAGACGAAGAGAAAAAGAGAGAGCAGGGCGGGGAGCACATAACACCCCCACCCTAAATTAGTGACTAGTAGGTTTTGCAAAGAAAAATACATGTCACCAACAATAAAACATTACAGGCACGACAATGCATCCGCCACAACATTATCCCTGCCACGGATATGTTTCACGTCTACATTGAAGGCTTGCATGAAAATACTCCAGTGCATTAGCCTTTAATTTTTGTTACGCATGGTCTGCAAAAACACGAGAGGGTTATGGTCAGTAAAAACGGTGACAGGGACGTTAGATGACCCAACATACACCTCGAAATGGTTTAAAGCCAAAACCATCGCAAGGGCCTCTTTCTCAATCGTAGAGTACATGCGCTGATGACGATTAAACTTTTTAGAAAAGTAGGACACAGGGTGCTCCACTCCATCAGCACCATCTTGGAGCAGAACAGCTCCCGCCCCCAATTCCCTCGCATCAATTGCCAATTTAAATGGCCGATCAAAATTAGGCACCGCAAGCACAGGAGCGTCAGTCATCAGGGCTTTGATCTGTTGAAAAGCATAGTTACATCTTTCAGACCACACAAATCAAACTTTTGGGCTCAGCAGGTCCGTTAACGGTGCAGCTACAGCCAAAAAGTTTTTACAGAACCCCCTGTAATATCCGGCCATCCCAAGGAAACATCTCAGGTCTCGTCTGGAACTAGGAACTGGAAAAGCCAGAATCGACTCCAACTTGGACGGGACTGGACGCACCTCACCTCGGCCCACGATTTTTCCCAGATAGACCACAGTTGCTTGACCAAAGTCACACTTTGCCAGGTTAAGCGTCAGGTTCGCCTTGCTTAGCCTCTCAAACACTTCCTCTAGTTGACGAATATGGCTTTGCCAAGAATCTGAATATACTATCAAGTCATCCAAGTAAGCTTCACATCCAGAAAGACCAGACAATACAGTATTAACCAGCCTCTGAAAGGTTGCGGGCGCATTGCGCATCCCAAAAGCCATCACTGTATACTGCAAGAAATCATCTGGTGTTACAAAAGCGGATATCTCCTTAGCTCGGGCAATTAGTGGAACTTGCCAATACCCTTTTAGTAAATCAAGCTTAGTCACATAGGACGCACCGCCGACACGGTCAACACAATCCTCCATCCTAGGCAAAGGATAGCAATCAGGTTTTGTCACAGCATTCACTTTTCGAAAATCTGTGCAAAAGCGGTCAGATTTATCAGGTTTGTCAACCAACAAGCAGGGAGAACTCCATGAGCTCAAACTGGGCTCTGCAATACCATGGTAAAGCATGTACTCAACCTCACTCTTAAAACGTTTACGCTTATCATGATTAACACGATACGTGTGTTGCTTAACCAGTGCCGAATCACCTACATCAATGTCATGCTGCAAGACAGTCGTGCATGAAGGTACATCTGAAAACAATGACCTATGCGACACAATCAGGTTCACAATATCAACACGCTGAGCGTTAGGCAAGTGAGCCAAATGAGAATCAAGCTTGTTTAACATTTCCGAGTTCTGTAACCTGCCTTGTACCACTGCAGTAGATGGAACAACAACATCCTCCTCCTCCTCCTCAGGGGCCAAAGCCACGGAAAAAATAGCAGGGTCAGCTGTTGTGTTTTGAGTAGCGATGCTGTGATGCTGTATGAAGAAGAAATCCGCTTGACACTGTACTTGATCATAAAGGTTTTATTACATCAAGTTTCCAGCATCAATGACGAGTCCTGCAGAACCCGGAGACTACAAAGCCAATATGCACTCTGTCTTGCTGCAGCAAGAACATGGTTTATAAGGGGTACGTTTAGGTAACATGTTAGATAAAGTAAACAGTTGTGAGTTGGCAAGTAAAGGTCTGAGTCCCTTTTGAGGTCAGAGTCTATTTGAGCAGCATGTGGGCTAGCTTTCGCTAACTCACAAGCACGGTGCAGCTTAAACCAAAAACCACACACATAGTCCAACAAATTTTGGGTCTCGGCCTCACTTAGCCATTTCTCCTTTAACAACTTCAATGGACCACGCACAGTATGAGCAAAAACCAGGTCAGAGGGACTAAACCCTAAAGATTCCTGTACCACCTCTCTCACTGCAAACAACATAAAATGGACTCCATCATCCCAGTCCTTTTCAAGATCCATGGAGTATGCACGTAGCATCGACTTAAGTGTCTGATGGAAGCGCTCCAGTGCGCCCTGTGACTCAGGATGATACGCACTTGAATGAACGTGACTTATGTCAAACTGCTTGAGAACCTGAGCAAAGATCCGGGACATGAAGTTTGATCCTTGGTCAGTTTGGATAACCTTAGGCAACCCAAACACAGAGAAAAACTTAAACAAAGCCTTCACCACAACAGGTGCTGTTATATTACGTAAGGGTACAGCTTCGGGAAAACGGGTTGCTGCACACATTATAGTCAACAGATATTTATTTCCGGACTTGCTATGTGGAAACGGACCCACACAGTCAACAATAACCCGTTCAAAAGGTTCGCCCACAGCCGGAATCGGATACAATGGTGCCGGCGGTACCGTCTGATTTGGCTTACCAGCAACTTGACACACATGACATGTTTTACAGTACTGCACCACATCTTTTTTTAGGCCAGGCCAAAAAAAATGGCGCAGCACCCGATCATAGGTTTTATTTACCCCAAGATGACCAAACTCAAAATGTCACGACGATATTTTAACGGGACTACAACCTGTGTTATCACACTCCAGTCATCATCCGGCGATGCGTTAAGTGGCGTCCATTTACGCATGAGCACCCCATGTTTAACAAAGTACCCCCGAGGCACAGACAGACTTTCTTCTGCCGACAGCGTTTGCAAAAAGGCCTGATAACTCAGGATCTATTTTCTTCTCGCACCCCAGCAGTTCACATGCCATGGACACTTTACCCACGTCAACACTACTGACCTTACCGCCCTCAACCTCAGCAGACGCCAGGCTATCAGGAGGAGACATTTCCACCCCCCAATAGACAGACCAACATCATCATCACACTCAACTTGGCGTTTAGACATGGCACAGGTCACAGCACAGGCTGAAAACACCCAAGGGTACCTCCAAGCCAGTTTGTCTGGGTAACCCGTCACCACAGCAACAACGGTCACCTCTGGCTTTACCAGCACCTTCCCTCCGGCCAAATCATTCCCCAAAATAAAATCCACCCCCTCAATCGGAAAACAGGGACGAACCCCCACAACCACCGTCACTAAATCTGACTCTAAAAAAAACAGTATGCAACGGCGCACCCAAATACTGCATGCCAAAACCCCGCACCAAGACAGAATCCACCGCAGAGTCAGCAGAAAAAGACAACACATCACTGAAAATGAATGACTGTGACGCCGCCGTATCCCTCAAAATCGTTACTGGAACTTTGTCACCCTGCCCAGTGAAGGACACCACCCCCTCCATAAGAAACGGAGCAAACACTTCAAGCTCAGACTTATTAGGCACAAAAGCACAGAACTCGACTTGTTGACAAACACAACAGACTTTGCAGGCCTTTTCTCCGGATGCAAAACATCACAATTTGCAACAATGACTACGTTTACAAGCTGTTAATTTTCGGGTTATGGTCGGGTTAAGGTCACTATTCGGGTTTCTGAAACATTCGGAATAACCCGTTTACATGCGTGAGCAGAGAGAGTTACTCCTGTATACATGGCATTTGTAATCAAATGGCAATATCCCGACGTAAACGGCGACGCACGGTTAGCGTCTGGACGTAGCCTACGGACAACCTTAAGACGCAATAACTTTTCGGTCACCTTCTTATAAATCTCACTATCTCGGTACTTTATGCCGTCAACAAAAGACATTATATTCATGGTTTTCACCACACTAATAAAGAAATTGGTTTCCTCCTCGCTCCAAAACTGTGGTGCTGTGCTGCGTCTCGCCATGTTTACCTCTACTTCTTATTTACTTCCGGTATACTGCGCGCAGGTTTTCTGCATTGACATATATATATAACTATATTATTATAGTATATAATTATTATTATAACTATGTTTTCTGGCACATACAAGAAGTTCCTCTACTCAAAAGACCAAGATTCCTTGCGAATAGAACATGCGCAGAACACAAATCAATGTTCCTTTTGATGGGGATATGCCGATACGCGTTTACATGACCAAAATTTCGGGTTGGAAAAGGGGTAACCCAGGTAGCATATTCGGGTTTTTAAAAACCGGAATATGAGCATATTCGGGTTTTTGCCGGTGTTTACATGGCCATGCGCGACCGGGTTATTGCTAATATTCCGGTTTTGAACGGGTTATTGGCTGCATGTAAACGTAGTCAATGTGACCCCGCGCCTTACAATAAAAACACACTGGGCTATCCTTAGATCCCCAACCCTCCCTAAGCTTCCCATCTACACTAGGCCTGCTAAACAGATTTTTAGATGGAAAACTAGGAACACTCAACCCTACTCTACTCTGGTCATCACCAGCCCGAGTTTGGGCAACAAATCTCTCACCAAACACAGATTTGTGAGTGAGAACATATTCGTCAGCAAGGGCGGCAGCATCAGACAACTTCAGGTTTCTGCTCATTCAAATAAGTGGTGACTCTATCTGGTAAGCAGTTTTTAAATTCCTCTAACAGCATTAAAACCTTAAGATCACTCAAAGTTTTAACCCCTTGCGCTGCACACCATCGAACAAACAGTGACTCTTTCTCACGAGCAAACTCTATATACGTTAGAGACTCCGGCTTCCTATACCCGCGGAACTTCTGGCAATATGCCTCCGGCACAAGCTCATGCCCTCAAAATACCGGCCTTGACCTGCTCATAATCAAGGCTACTTTCAGGAGACAACGCTGCATAAACCTCCTGTGCTTTACCAGTGAGTACACACTGCAATAACAGTGTCCACACCTCAACAGGCCACTTTAAAGTTGTCGCAACACGCTCGAAAAGAATAAAATACTTATCGACATCTTCCTCCCGAAACATGGGAAAAGGCGAATGCATCTACTCACATCAAAATCAGCCGATATACCAGATGACACTTGCGGCACTTGATGAGTCCCTGCCGCGTTAACTTCCAATTCCTTCAAACATACAAGGCTTGGTCTCCTCCTCCAGCTTCCGTACCTGGAGATTACAATCAATTTCTTTTTTTTTAACCACCCCCGCCCCCCATTTTTTTTAATTTTTTTTACTTTTCCCTTGGGCGGATAAACCTGCTTCCTCAGCTTTGGGAGACGTAAACCCGCCCCCAACCGCTGACAGCACCCCCTGCTCCAACAAAGCGGACCCCAGCTGATCCCTAATCACCTGTTTCTTGCCATGCTTACTAATAACAACATCAAACCTGTCCGCAAGGAGTATCAGACTATCCTTAGTGCATGCATCCAACTTGCCCCATGTTGGGCCACCAACAAAATCCTCCATGTCAAACTCCATCCCAGGCAAAAACAGGTAACTAGTAACACAAAAAACAAACAAAAAAAAACAGCACTTACATCACACCCCACGGGAAGGCCTCATCACAAAAACGCCACAACCAAGGCATACACCAAACAAAAGCACACTAGTATTACACACCTAACTGTTTGACGAGCCCCCAAATATGTTGGCCACGGCAACCAAATAGCCTACAACAAAAGCTAAATATGACCGTCAACATATCAGACAACACCAAAACCCAAGGGATAAGTAAAGTAAATTAAACATAAATTGGAAATTAGAATTAATAAAAATTAGAATTAATAAAGTGCATTTTTAACTCCGTACGGATTTAGGTGTGACGCAACGAGAAGCGACTGTTAGTCTAAGCAACATGGCAGCTTCCACGGATGAGATGAAGGTAGCTATCGCGCAAGTTTTATCTGAATTAGAAAGTATTCCTTCATTGAAAGAAGAGCAAAAAACGGCACTGGAGGCTTTTCTCGGAGGAAAAGATGTTTTTGCTCTTCTCCCGACTGGTTTCAGCAAGAGTTTGATCTGATTAGTTGATTTGGCCCGTCCATCACCAACATAGGTGGTAATAGACAGATGGTTTATCCAATCAACTAACCAGTATTTTCGCCCCTTCCCAAAAGTTCTCCAACGGAAAGTTCCCAGATGGATATGCCGAGCAAATGCAAAGCAATCCATCTGGAGTCAGGTTATAAAACCAGCAGTTCTGATCAAATATATATATATATTTTTTGGTTCCCAGAATGTTTTTTTAAAAGGTAGGACAATATACAAACATTCTAAAGATGTTTGGTGATAACCTTCTTAAAATGTTTAGTATTAACCTAGTTAGAAAATTATGCCCCAACGTTCTTAAAATGTTTTCAGTTACACATTTAATGTACCCAGAATGTTATTTCAGAATAGGATATGCTTTAACCATTATTCAAATGTTTTTTGGTAACATTTTGTTAAAATAGTTTAACATTATTTCACAACCTTCCTGTAACTGTTTGACACAAAATTCCTGGGCATCTGATCACTGTGAGGAATTTGATAATTTACCTAACTATTGGAATTGGACTATTTACACAAGAATATGGTTGTTATTCAAAAGTCTTTTAACATAATTACTTTTTTCATTCAGTTATTTATTTTTTGTGTGAAAATAATAAACCCTTCTCACATGAACACCAAGTGAAACTCAATTGTTTTTCACTAGGTGGCAGTATAAGACTGAACAATATTAAACAAATTAAAGGTCCAGTGTGTAACGTTTATACTTGTTCAATATAAAAATCTGTGTTGCCCATTCACAAACTTGTCCTTTTCCATAAATATGTACCACCACCATCAATGTCAAGTATTCATATTGGCTTGAATTTTTACATTTGCACTACCATGAACTGGGGTAGACATACCCGAGGTTAATCGAGTCAGACCGGCTCTGGTCGAGTGCAGATGTGAGTTGCGCATGCTCGGATGTAAACGGTTTAAATGTGTCATACCGAAATTTGTTACATCCATAAAATAATAAACTTTTCTCTTTACATACAATAACAGAAGATGGAAATCATTTCAAAAAGTTTTAACTATCTATGATTGTTTGATTGCTAACGTTAGCTCAAAACGCTATTCAAGTGACAGCCTTTGTTGTGTTTAATTGCTAACTTGTAGCTAGCAGTCATTTCAAAAAGCTTTTTTTTTGTTTTAGCTATCTATGATTGTTGTCGTAAAGACGCATCACATCTGCTCTCACATCTGCACTCGTCGCAAAGTGACGCATGCGCAACTCACATCTTCACTCGACTCACATCGGGTAGTGACAGAGACCTTTAACTCAAAATCTGTGGCAGTTTCACGAAATCGCTAAACATTCCATGATGGGCCAGCGGAACAATTCTGTGAAATGAACACAGATCGCAGAAAATTCCGTCATGGGCCCACGGAAGAATTCCGTTAAATAAACATGGCCCCTTAAAAACGGGACGGTTGGGTTCAGGAAAAGGTCGTGGGTGGGCTTACGGTTCCGTGACACGCTAGAAGACCAGGACGCTTGGGTTTAGGAAAAGAAGAAAGCGACTTTAGGAAACGTGACATGCAGGACACAAACCCCAGTCTCCTGGGTGAAAGTCCTGTGTTTGACCCATCCACCAGCCCAACCAACCTCCTTATGCAGAATTTCGGCCTTACATGCTACTCGCTACCGTAGTTGCTCTTAATGCTACGTCGTGTTCTCACTGACTTTACGTTGACATGGTTTTCCGTGGTGGCCACACAGAATTTTCACACATTCCGTGCCACCACCACGTAATGCTGTTAACAGTTCGTGATCATTTCACGGAATTCCGTGACCTTTTCCTTAACTTAAGGGGCTGTGTTTATTTAACAGAATTCTTCTGTGGGCCCATGACAGAATTTTCGGCAATCCGTGTTCATTTCACAGAATTGTTCTGTGGGCCCATCACGGAATATTTAGTGATTCCATGAAACTGCCACAGATTTTGAGGGGCCGTGTTCATTTCATGGAAGTCTGTAAGGTTGCAACAGAACAACCATGTAAATAAATAATCTGTGTTTTGCCTAGTAGAACTCAGTGTAGGCTACCATTTAAAGGTTACCACACACACACACACACACACACACACACACACACACACACACACACACACACACACACACACACACACACACACACACACACACACAGTATTCAGTTTCTCAAAGTCAGTTTGAGAAATGAATGAATGAAAGTTTAGATTTTTTTTTAAGTGATAAAATGCTGCTTTGGTGATGCGATTTTCAAAAAGTGTCCTGTATCTGCGGCCAGATGGGAGACAAGTGAAAAATAGGTTGAGGGGGTGTCCAGGGTCGTGTGCTATGGTGACTGCCATGTGAGTCATACAGAACTGACCATCTGACCCCTCCCCTACTGGTGCCACACAATACAACACTTCTGTGACCCTGGTCTTCAACTTTATTTTCCTCCAGATCTTCAACTGATTCCTGGACATCCATCTCAGTGTCATTCTTATCACCACTGCCGCCCACTGCTCCTCCAGTCTCCAGCCTGCTCTTCTTGCTAGGGGAATCTGTTAAAGGTCCCATGGCATGAAAATTTCACTTCGTTTTTAACATTAATATGCGTTCCCCCAGCCTGCCTATGGTCCCCCAGTGGCTAGAAATGGCAATAGGTGTAAACCGAGCCCTGGGTATCCTGCTCTGCCTTTGAGAAAATGAAAGCTCAGATGCCCCCCCTCTCTCCTCCTCAGTAGCTACAGACACAGAAATGCCACATACTAAGGAAAGCTCATTGTGATACTGGCTCTAGTGGCTGTAAATCTGCACCAATGCTGAATTTCGGGAAAGAGACTTCAGATACAGTATTAGGGGACCACTAAGGCCTATATAAAAGCATCCAAAGAGCACCATGTCATGGGACCTTTAATGTATATTAAGATAAAGTGAGGGTTTTAGGGTAAAGTGACATGTGGTTAGCTCACAGCTCAATAGTTTAAGAGTACTCAAGTCTTACAGCCTGTGAGAGGAAGCTGAATCCTAAAGTCTTACAGCCTGTGGAAGGAAATAGTCCTTGAGCCTGCATGGTGTTGCAGGACCAGCCAGACGGCAGCAGGCAGAAGAGTTTGTAGCTGCAGTGATTTGGGTCTGTGATTATCCTGTTGGCCTGTAGAACCTGTAAAAGTTGCACAGCATTTTGGAGTTACATTACATTACATGTCATTTAGCTGCTTGTTATGGTTATGGTTAAGGTTATGGTTAATCCATGAAGAGAACACCTCTCCAAAGTGCCTGATACCATCAAATGTGAGCATTTGCCCACTCAAGTCGGTAACGAAGACGAACTGCAGTCAGGTCCAGAGAGAGAGAGAGAGAGAGAGAGAGATATGGTTGAACCCTAACCATAACCCTAGTCTAATAAGCATCTTGATATGCCACACCTGTGCTCACTAACACAGATTTAGACAGTTTTGTGAACAATATTTGAGAGGAATAAGCCTTTTGTGTACATAGACAAAGTCTTAGTTCTTTGAGTTCAGCTCATAAAAAATGGGGGCAAAACAAATTATGAATTTATATAAATCAAAATAGGCAGCGTTAGAATATATTTGTGAGAGAAAGCTAACAGTTTTGTAGAGTTCATAATTTTGACCTTGTTGTCTCGTTTCCCTGGGTTTTGTGAGGCCATCTGGTTTTACAGTGATTTGACATTACAAAAGGAGGGTGAGATAATGCCTGAAATGAAAAGGTCTTCTCTGATCAAGGGGGGAACCGGCAACAAGGTCAGGGTTTTGTAAGCGCGTGATATGTGACACAAAGTATAGTGGAATGGCCTGACTCTTGGAGAACTCCGTAAGTTTGAAGGAGATTAAAAAACACAGAGGTTCAAATTCAACAATAGCAGCTTGTCTTTATGAGCTGAGAATGAGAAGTCGAGGTCATGTTTTCATACAATGTGTTACATATCGTTAGCCAGCTGGAGCCAGAAGATCGGGACTACGTCCAACTGATAACAGCACCACGGATGAAGCAGAGAAAGTGGATAAAAAGTGAGGATTCTGGTTTAGCCGGGATTAGATGCTGGGAGACACTGTCTGTTTGCTAGGTTTTAGCGATAGGCTGTTTTGTCTTGAAGTGATCTGATCCTTGTGCACAAGTATTGTATTTTGCTATTATCATTCACTAAAGCTTGTTATTAACTTTAACTGGACGAATCTTGAGTCTTATTTTGAATCCTGAGTTTTATTGATCTACCAGACAACAAACACTTAAAGGTGTGGGTTATAGTGACCATAGAATTGGAGTCAGATTAAGTCTGGCCATTTGGCCGGACCAGAATTTGGTTTTCGGTCACTTTTATTCCTTCAGCAGCCATATTCAAATGACCATGTTTCAGACGTAAAGATATTGTGTTCTTATTTTTCCCTCATCCCGAACAACTAGCTACCAGCGCCTACTGCCTGGACGTAATTGTTCTTTACATCCTCACGTTCCAGCCAATAACAAGATGGATGGGGGAGGGGGTGGGGGTTAGTGCTAGCCTGACGCGGTCATACTCAGATTCTAGTCAGAATGTGAGTCTGAAACCGCTCCATTGGGCTGTGATTATGGGGCGTGTTCCAACCACTGACATATATATAATGGACCCCGTTGCTCTGGACGGAGACCAGTGAAGGCTATTAGAAGCACTTTTCCGGTGATCTCTTGCTTTACTGCGCAGCCTCCAACTGACAGAGACAACGTAAATGTGACGTGAGCAAAGTGTCTGAAAGTTGTAAGTCTTCTGGTAGCTGTGCCAAGAGAAATCTCAATCATTCCCAATCTTACAGAGACGGAGAGTGTAGGTATATGTAAGGAGATAACATAAGCACAGGCTAATTATTGCTAACTAACATGCTAGTTAACATTAGTAATTAAACCTAAACAGCTAACGTAAGTCGAAACTGCCTGCGAGCTTCTCCTGTACTATACGGTAATTCCTCTACTGTGTGACAGTAAGTCACTTGGTTATGACACAATCGTTAGCCTATTTTTACAAAAACTTCTGCTACGGAGCCATAACGTGAGGTACAAGGTAATGGAGCCTTTTATACATTGTCGTGTTTCTTTAGAAATAAACAATGGACAAATAGAGTCTTTAAACACTTCAGATGTAAAGTTATTCGCTGTCAAAGTGGCGCCAAAATGTATGCTAGTCAGTGAAATGCTAATGGAAGGTGATCTCTTTGTAGCGTCAAAATGGCACCATAGGAGGTTCGAGTTCTGAAGCGAAGCTTACCCCCTTGGTTCTTCTGAACTGGTTGCAGTTCCACCAGAGTTCCATATAGGGGGCGCTCACAAGCCAGTGCAGAATGAATGGGACTCTATGGCCCTATACCCCTCAAAATCCACTTTTCTCAGGATATCATTTTTTGTCTAGTAATTTGAATGTTGCATTCGAAAGGGGATGCTAAGAAAATACTCACTGCTGGGTGTTCGATTTTTTTAAAGTCGTTTTTTTGTTCTAAAAAGCCTTTTAAAATGTCAGTGACGTCATACACATATACGGCCAGAGATACTGCTTTACGGCAAGCTCTGAGTCACTTCCTTTATTCTCTCGAGTCATCGACAACACAGCTGACAGGTTAGGCTCTCCCTGTCAATACACATACTAGAAAGAAGTTTGCTAATGTTTTAAAGACCACGCCGAAACATTCACTCTGACATTCTGGCTCTGCTTCGGATGCCGTCAAGCTGGATCTCCGATCGTAATCAGTCCTTTACTGACCAATCAGCATTAGCATTATTCATTAGCAGAATGCTAGCGTGTTATGGGCAACAACGACTCACCCTGTAAGAAATCAAAAGGACATAAGTACTCGTTCATTCAACTTTCGACCTATAACCCATGTTGAACTTGCAAAAACTAAAATCAAATCTGAGGTTTCTCAACGACAATCAGGCGAAAGAGACACATTTAGCCGTCTAGCTCCATAGAGTCCCATTCATTTTGCACTGGACCGCGATCACCCCCAGTGGAACTCTGGTGGACCTGCAACCAAATTCGGTACACTGGGGCTGAATAGGGAGTGGAACGGCTTTCCGTAGACCAGCTTTGTTCCAACCGAACCAGGAAAAAAATGCCTCTGCATTCATTGGATAGACCTACAACCAATCAGAGCAACAGAACTCAACTCAACTGTCAACAGAACCATGGATGTATGAAGAGAACAGAACTCAACACTGTGTATCGTCTCCATAGCAACCACTCTTTGCACAATGCATTCGTTCTAACAAAGTTTTGCAAATTAGATATGTCTATATGGGTGTCTTAATGTGATGTTTTTGTATATGTGTTATATGTTTTATGTGTTCTATATGTGGTGCTGTGCTATGGAAAGAAGAGGAAGATGTGTGGAAATGATTATCCCAATGGGACAATAAAGACTATCTATCTATCTAACTTCCGACTTTTAGACTTTTTTGAAGCTGGATATATCATTTGTTGCGTGTAAATATAAATGTGGATAACGTTAGTGATAGTGACATGCTTGCTACAGTTGCATTTCTAGAGATGAATCGGCGAAAACACGTTTTATTTCTCTGATTCACGGCTTTGTTCTAACGCCACTGGGCGCTCTCTCTCTTCAGTCACTCTCTATCTCGCTCCACCATATAACGCTACCGTGCTTTCGGGCAGTTGTTGAGGCTCCTCCGCTGAGGATTTTAAAATTAATGCACTGTCGATATCGTCTGTAACAGACGCGATGGTGGAATCTACACATCTCACTTCTCCAGCGGCAGCCACCTGTTGTAAACAAATTCAACCCAAGCGTTCTTTGGTGACGTGGTTGATTCTGTTACTGTTGATCATCTGTCCACAATTTGATTGGTCCGAACAGATCCTGTTCGGGCAATAATTGCTCCCATTGACAAATATAAAAGATTGCTCCTCAACGGAGCAAGTCCAGACCGAACTTCCCGACCTCGAATGTTGTGGCTAAGTTCGGCTGGCATCCAGGCTAGGTTAGTGCGTCTTTTTCAAGGCTGCAGCTCTAAAAGCACCCCCTCCTCCAACCATCTTGTCGGTGATTGGCTGGAACGTAGTTTGTTGTATTTTGGTGCACAGGCTGTGCCCCTAGTGTTTGTTTGATGTTTACGACCACTGTGTTGTCTCCCGAGACCATGCTTTTTCACAGTGTATTCAGCTAGTGGATCAAGGAGAGATGCCTACAATTTGAGACAAAAATGAAATTGCGTTGAAACCATAGTGGAACTCATAGTGCACCTTTAAAGAAAGATCAAAAGTACAAAGCAGCCCTGTATGGACAGCGGTCTACATACTTTCTGCCACATTTTTGATAGTAATTAATTCAGCTGTTGTAGTACTACTTCTCATCACACGATGGTAGTATCGGGCTTTATAATTGTGGGAAGTACACAAACCACATGTCTGCCAGACTTCAAAATAAAACGCATTTATCGCCTAATTTAAAAAAAATAAAAAAACTACTTAGTGATTGGAAGGGTAAATGTTATGGTATTTGTTGTTATAGCTCATGCTAAAAACCTTTTGGTTATTCTACACAGCCTGTTGTGCCTCCATACAAATGTTTAAGATCGTATCAAATAGTTAACCTTATGTTGTATCTGCTCGCCACTAGCTAGCTAATTGAGCCAGTTTGTTGGCTTCAGGCACGGCTAAAAATAATTGACAAAAGTGTACGGTTATTTTCATTAACGCTTTCAATGATGATGTCTTTATTTTCACGCTTAACCCATAGACTATAATTTAAACAAAGTTGAAAGGGAGGTTTGTTGTGAAAGTCCAATGACCGGAAACTGTGACTGTCGCTAACTTGTTAGCTCTTGTGACCTGCTGTGTCCTCCAACACTCGAGATTTGACAGCCGGTCATTTAAGGACAAGAGCACCAAAATCATGGTTTTTGAGGAGAAGATGATCATGAACGGAGAGCCCGAGGATGTTAGTAGCTTTGACAGAATGAAGACAATTCTGTTATGCCAGTAACGTTTGGTTATCTTTAGCTAGCAAGCTAACACATTACGGCTAGCTATCTAAGCTATCATCATAGCTACATAGCTAGATGTATGCATTATCGCCTACCTTAGCATTTGCCAGCGTTAATATTTACATCGTCGTTCAGAAACATTATGAGGCTTATTAAGCAGCAGAATCGACATTTTATTCTAGTTCGTCGTTGCTAAAGCTTTCTTGCTAATTGTTGAATGTGTAATTTATACCAAAACGACAGCTAATAACTGTCTAATAGCTGGGAGTGAATTAACGTTATGTAATAGATTTTGTCACGTAGCTAACGTTGTGTCTGTTTTAGGAGGAGGAAGAAGAGGAAGAGGAGGAAGAGCAAGACATGGTGGTACGTTGCAGATCCACATCAGAATCAAAATGTGTTAACTGTCCCTCTGTGAGATTATGCGTTTGATCACGAGTCTGACCGCCCTTATTAGACTTTTTTTATTAAATATATCAAATTGTCAAGCAAGAAACTGACAAACATGAGAAACAAATGTGTAAAAGAAAGAAAAAAAGGTGCTGTAGACAATTTGAGGTGAGTTTTTGTCTCTTTGTGAATAAAAGGAGTTATCACCTCTGAATCCCCCTCATCCACTCGGTTATCAGTTTGTGAGGCACAGCTAGTGGTGGTGTTCTGTCGATCTATGCTGCCTTGTCGAAAAATGCTACCGTAGCGCAAATCGATAGTAGAGTCTATCGAGTCGCGCTGCCCTATCGAAATGTGCTTCCTTATGTGTTCCCATTTCCAATTGTGCAGGCAGGCTGAATCCCATAGAGATATAACTAACAGTATTGACATCTTATGTTTATTTGAGAATATTTTGATACTCCATTATATCTTTATTGAATATTTCAGTGGTAGCATATTCTGATAGACAAATATACCCTATCAAATAATGCTCCCCAACAGAATCATTATATATTGCACCACTACTCACTCCATGTGCGCACATGGAGTGACAGTGCGCACTGTCAGGAGATAAGGAGCATATTTTGATGTTCTATTAAATTATATTTATTGAATATTTCAGTGGCAGTGTATTCTGATAGACAAATATACCCTATCAAAAGGTACAATGAATAAATTATTCATTAGATATTACTCCATGGTATCGACCGTATGTTTCGACCGCAGGGTTGCATAGATTTATGGGCGGGGAATCAGACCATGCTTGTGGGTCGTGCGCATGCGCAGAACCGCTAAGTAGCACATCTCGATAGGTAGCATAGATCGATAGAACAGTGTGGTGGTGTTTAGATGTTCCAATATTTAGCTCCCGGTTGATAGCAATGGGGCTGGTGAGTGTAGTACTGACTGAATGCGTGTCCCCTTATGAAGGACACTCATCAAGGTACATATTCTGAATGCTACATATTCTGTTTCAGGATCCCCTTGAAACGATGCGACAGAAGTGTGAAGAGACAGAGCACTGCGTTCACACTCGGGAGCGTCTGGAGCATTGTGAGACCAGAGTTGGCTCCCGGTCTTCGACGGCGGAGGATTGTACTGAGGAGCTGTTTGACTTCCTGCATGCTCGGGACCACTGTGTAAGTGTGACATTTGCCAGTTGTATCAAGCCCAAAGATTAAAAATTCACCCCCAAAGAAGTCAAGCTCCATGGGTAGGCATTTTGTGTGTTGTGTAATAGCTTGGCTAACACTAGTTTTGCCAGCGGTAGGCCCTAAAGCTACATTAACAACAGTACTAGTTCATGCTAAGCTCTGTCATTTAGAGAGCTCTGTCTCAGCCACCTAAGCATGTTGTTACTTTTAATGTGTCATTTTCAAATAGAATGTGATCAATATTCTTTTGTCAAGTTGAGTTCAGTTGATAAATGTGGCTTGCAAATGATACAGTTGACTCATGATACAAAGTTGTATGTATTCTACTCTTGCATTGCCAGATCCTACTCCACAGCGCTGCGGAGTAAGGTCTGGCTACACCACACATACATCCTGGGATAGGAGAAAACAAATTCTCTGGGTTGTTTGCATTTCTGTAAACCAATCACAATCGTCTTGGGCGACACTAAGCTCTGGATGCAGCGACAGTGGCTCTGCAAAATAGTCTCGGGAAGGAACTTGTTTTGGTGGGACATTTGAGCCTCGCAAAATAAAATGCCACATACAATATTAAAGGAAGTTAACTGTTCACACAAAATAGTAACGTGAGCTATTCAAATTAGCTGGATACATGGTTACAACATAATTTGCTCTTACCAGTGTATCGATGTCTGTACTTCGTTCAAAGCAATCCCCACCAATCCGTCCCAAAACGTCCCATTTATATAGTAAATTCCGCAAACATATTCTTTGTAAATCTTTACAATCCAAAAAAGAACCAAGCAGGCCTGCCTTGTTGCATGATCCAAATTTGCTTAAAAACTTGCCATTTTCAGCTTGTAGCTTGCTAGCTCCAAGTTTGTGGTTTCCCAAAAGGAACAGAGTTAGACAACGGCAACACGCAGAGAGCAGAACGCGATGGATATCAGCCAGAGCATCTGTCAATTATCCTGGAAGTGTCGTTGATCTAGACTACATGTATTCCAGTAAAATCTCTTTTTATACAATAAGTTAACTGGCGGGCACATGCAGCAGCAGGAAGCACCTTTTCCTCTAATTAAGGGTTTATGGTTTTATTGAAATACAAGCTGTCCCTTTTATTCGACAGTATATCCTTACATAACAGAAAGAAACTGTACTGTAAGATTGCCCAAAAGGTGCATGAAATTACCATTGCCTTTGCATGTTATTCACACATGAACAACCCAGCAGTTCAGTAACATGTAAGGGCCGTCCACACCAAGAATGGTAACTATAAACATGACTAATACTATAACGATGTTAGCATCCTCACTGCTGAACGAAAACAGTGGCGTAAAGCACGCAATGCACACTCCTACTGATAAAAATACATAATACGCTAATAGAGCAGACATTGCAACGTAACATTATAGGAATGTCTGTAGTAATATCCTACAAATTCTTGAATTCGGGTACATTTCCGCCGACGGGTGTGCGGGTGTTGGATATGTGCAGATCACCGGAACAGACGCAACGACACCTTTTGGGACAATATGTCTGACTCCAAATGAAAGACTTATGTATCCCCGCGCATTCGTTAAATTGGAATTACATTGATCCTAAGCAAGAGCCAAATAAGACGATACGATAAAGTAAAATACATGTGTTTAATCAGTCAAGCATCGGAGTTTCGATACACATATCTGTGGGATCACAAAGCACGCAAAGACTCAGTTTCCCTAGCAACAGACAAAAAGCCAGAGCCGGTCCACTTAGCTCTAGACTGTCTCACCTTGTGAGCCCCGATCTATTCTTCCCCTCATCTCTTGTGCTTTCATTCTTGGGGCCCCCTCTTCTTCTCCCACACAGGGACTGTTATCTTCACACAACACAGGGTGGGGGCCACTGTATTATGTCTCGCCTTCATTTGCTCTCACGCGAAGTGGTACATTCTGCTCCTGTTTCACTTATTACTACTCAATGTACTTTGCTCAAGGCCACTGTGACCCTAACTATCTTATAGTTATGGCTTAAGCTAAATAAGCATACACCAAAACACACTTTGTCTCTTATGGAAACCTTTTACATTCTTATTGTATTTATCTGCAAATAGTAAGAACATTATTCTACAACTCTCAGTGGTTTCTGTGACATGATAAATACTTTCAAAGTACTAAATACACAGATCTAAGCCCCAGTGAGTGGAAAAGTTGCGCGACTGACCCACCTGTGTTGTACAAATACATCATCTCTCCGCAGTGGTTCCAGTCGTGCCATGTTGTAAATTCAGATGGATTTTGATTGGCTGTCAGTGTTTCTAACGTTCATCAAATCAACCTAAAAGTGATCCCATCGATATCTCTCGCCACTGTTGTTATTGGTGGGGTGTGGACTTCACCATCCACCTGAGTAAGAACTGTTTTTAAAACTACATATGTAGTTATTGTTCTTGGTGTGGACGGCCCTTAAGATAAGATAAGCCTTTATATGATGGAATTGTTTATGACCTGCATGTTACAAACCTTAACTTGAGTGCTATTAAAGGTCCCATGGCATGACCATTTGAAGGTTTTTTTAACATTAATATGAGTTCCCCCAGCCTGCCTATGGTCCTCCAGTGGCTAGAAATGGCGATAGGTGGAAATCTCATTGTGGGACTGGCTCTAGTGGCTGTAATTCTGCATCAAGGCTGAATTTCGGGAAAGAGACTTCAGATAAAGTATTAGGGGACCACTGAGGCCTATATAAAAGCTTCCAAAGAGCACCATGTCATGGGACCTTTAAAATTTCTTAGTGACATGATTTGAAGCAAGTAACCCTGCCTTGCAATTCATGTATTATGTATACATTAATGAATTTCCTCTTATGTCCCCTGAAGGTGTCACACAAACTCTTCCATTCGGTGAAATGAAGTCCCCCTGTTGCACCACTGGCTGATGGCATTCTTCAAATATTGTATTATGAGGAGAACATGGTTTTAAATACATCCATTTGTGGATCTACTATATGTTATATGTGTTATAACTTTAAACGTATACTATACTGTATCTGTTTGTGTGAAGAAAGTATTTCATTAAAGTAGATGGCTTAAAAACCTTACCTTGTGTCACAAGTGTATTTTATTACTATAGAATCAGAATCAGAAAATAATTTATTGCCAAGTAAGTACAAGGAGTAAGTACAAGGAATTTGCCTTGGTGGATGGTGCATACATAAACGTATAAAACATATTAATAGGAAATAAACATTAAATGAAGAAACTAATATGTACAATATAGCTGTTTAACAATAAGAATATATATAATAGAATCCAATACTTCCTAAATTATTTTTGTTAAGCTAAGCAAATCCTTTTCCATATTAAATTGAATACACTACAAAGACAAGATATTTAATGTTCAAACTGATAAACTCTATTGTTTTTTTTGCAAATATTCACTCATTTTGAATTTGATGCCTGCAACAAGTTCCAAAAAAGCTGGGACAGGGCCATGTTTAGCTCTGTGTTACATCACCTTTTAACAACATTCAATAAGCATTTGGGAACTGAGGACGTTTATTGTTGAAGCTTTGTAGGTGGAATTCTTTCCCATTCTTACTTGATGTACAACTTCAGTTGCTCAACGGTCTGGGGTCTCCGTTGTTGTATTTTGCGCTTCATTTTGTATTCTCTGCATTTTCAATGGGAGACAGGGATGGACTGCAGGCAGCCAGTCTAGTACCCACACTCTATTATTACGAACCCACGCTGTTGTAACACATGCAGAATGTGGCCTGGCATTGTCTTGGTAAAATTAGCAGGGACGTCCCTGAAAAAGATTTTGCTTGGATGGCAGCATATGTTGCTCCAAAACCTGTATGTACGTCTCAGCATTAATGGTGCCTTCGCAGATGTGCAAGTTACCCATGCCATGGGCACTAACACACTCCCATACCATCACAGATGCTGGCTTTTGAACTTTGCACTGATAACAATCTGGATGGTCCTTTTCCTCCTTGGCCCGGAGGATCCATGATTTCCAAAAACTATTTGAAATGTGAACTCGTCAAACCACAGCACACTTTTCCACTTTGTGTCAGTCCATCTCAGATGAGCTCGGGCCCAGAGAAGCCGGCAGCGTTTCTGGGTGTTGTTGATATATGGCTTTCGCTTTGCATGGTAGAGTTTTAACTTACACTTGTAGATGTAGCGTGTGAACTGACAATGGTTTTCCGAAGTGTTCCTGAACCCACGTGATAATATCCTTTACATAATGATGTCGGTTTTTAATGCTTTTAATGAGGGATCGAAGGTCAGGGGCATTCAATGATGGTTTTCGGCCTTGCCGCTTACGTGCAGAGACTGCTCCAGATTCTCTGAATCTTTTGATGATATCATGGACTGTATGATGAAATCCCTAAATTCCTTGCAATTGTATGTTGAGAAACAATCTTAAACTGTTGGACTATTTGCTCACGCAGTTGTTTACAAAGTGGCGAACCTCGCCCCATCCTTGCTTGTGAACAACTTAGCCTTTTGGGGATGCTCCTTTTATACCCAATCATGACCAATTAACCTGTTCACCTGTGGAATGTTCCAAACAGGTGTTGTTTGAGCATTCCTCAACTTTCCCAGTCTTTTGTTGCCCCTGTCCCAGCTTTTTTGGAACGTGTTGCAGGCATCAAATTCAAAATAAGTGAATATTTGCAAAAAACTAAAACGTTTATCAGTTTAAATATCTTGTCTTAGTATAGTGTATTCAGTTATATATAGGTTGGAGAGTTTTTGCAAATCATTGTATTCTGTTTTAATTTACATTTTACACAACATCCCAACTTCTTTGGAATTGGGGTTTGTAAAATGTAAAGACATTTAGTTATGAAGGCCTCACTACAATTTATTACCAGTTTGAAAACAAAAACTTGCTCTTTTCATGCATGTGATTATTACAAAAGGAAAACAAAGAGAAGGTATTTAAAAAAACTGCACAATTTAATTTGCTCAAGTCCTGGCTGAAAAATTAGTCACTAAAATGAGTTTTCTTTTGGAAATGCTTCACTATTAGCCGAGACACTGGAGCGAACAAAGGATGCGATGATGTCACTTTAGATATGAACACATTTGATCCAAGTGTTGCTATCTGTTGGCAAACATGTAAATTTAACAGGGTCAGTTGTATACTTTCTGCATCTGGTTAGACCTCGTGGCCATGACCTTTTTTTGCTTTATCTTTAACTGTAGTTACTCATCCTCTTCTTTTTTTACTCTCTTTGTGGCTCTTTTCATTTCCTTATTCCTTTAATGTCTTTCCTATTTTCCTTTCCTTTATTTTTTTTTCTTTCCTTCTTTTTTTCTTTTTTTTTTTTCATTCTTCTCTTCCTCCTTTTCACTTCCATGTTTCTCTCTCTTTCTTTCTTTTATTCCTTTTTATCCTTTTTTCCTTTCTGTCTGTTTTATTATTATTCCACTCTCTTCCATTTCCTTTCTTTCCTTTGTGTGTCTCCTCTCTTTCCTCTGTGTCCATTTCCTTTCTCTTTCCTTTCTTTTTTCCTTTTTTTTTATTTTTCTGTTCTGTTCTTTCCTTTTTGTTCTTTTCTCTTTTTCTTCTGTGTCTTCTTTTTCCTTCCTCTCTTTCTTCTCTTCTTTCTTCTCTGTGTGCCTTTCCTGCTCTTCTTTCTCCTCCTTCTTTCTTATGTGTCTGTTCTCTTTTCTCTTTTTGTGTATTATTGTTGTGTGTGTATGTGTGTATGTTTGTGTGTGTTTTGTGTGTGTGTGTGTCTTTTTTCTTCTCTTCTCTTTTCTCTCTTCTCTCTCTCTCTCTTCTCTCTTTTTTTTGTTTCTCTTTCTGTCTCTGTCTGTTTCTCTGTCTCTCTGTGTTTGTGTCTTTTTTTCTCTCTTTTCTTGTCTGTGTTGTGTTTTGTCTGTGTGTGTGTGTGTGTGTTGTGTCTTTGTGTGTGTGTGTATATATATGTATGTGTGTGTGTGTGTGTGTGTATGTGTGTATGTATGTATGTATGTATGTGTATGTGTGTGTGTGTGTGTATATATATATATGTGTGTGTATGTGTGTATGTATGTGTGTGTTGTGTGTGTGTATTGTGATGCAGTTGTGTGGTGTGCTGAATGCTGCACATGTGTTGTCAAATTAATGAAGTTGTTTTCTCAATTTGCTTGTGTTTTGTCTATTTGCATGTGTTTTCTTAAGTTGCAGGGCGTTTGCACCTCTCAGCCACAGTAAGTAACTGTGTTTTGAGCACATAGAGCTATATTTTGCAAGCACGCATTACATTTTGAACAGGAATTAAAACTAACTCGCAAAAAATTATTTTGTTTGAGCAAACAAAAACCTATTCCGTGCTCAGTAAATGTATTTGCATGTTTGCTATTATCCATATTAATGTGCAATAATAACCCCTCTCACGCAGTTTACTAATTTGCCCTCTCAAAAACTCTTTCTCTGCGTGCAGGTAGACGCTGCTGCGCTCCGGGCATGTCCCAGATAGCAAACAGTCATTCCGTTGTTAACATTAAATCCTTGAATCAACATTAAACTCTGATGTTGATTCTACAACATTTTGCACCCTGTTTTAATATTGAAACAATGTTGAAATCCTGTCCATAGATCAATGGTATTTCAGTTATCAGGAATATTGAAACTTGAAATTTCAACTGAACTAAGGATCAATGTGATTTCAGTGGAATTTCAATTGTTATTAAGCCATAGAAAATGATTGCTAGGCATATGGAAATGTAATGCCCTAAATTAAATAGCTAATAGATATGAATATCCTGCTTTATCTACAGCCAGGATGTTAAAAAGTGATGGAACATTTGAAAGCTTGTATGCCTATAGTGTAGCCTAAAATACTGACCATACCACACTATTTAAGGTAAAACAAATTCATTTTATTAGCCTCTTATTTCATCATTTCTCCTCTTTAGCCTATTTACAGTTCTCTGACGTTGTCGTCCAGTCCATCCTGCCTGGTCCGGCGCATGCCTGGGCAAAAGTAAATTGGGTGACGGCGTCTGTCTCCATCTGCTGTGTACGAGCATCTAAAACAGAAAATACAAGCACAATGCAAAAAATTAGGCTTTAAGTTAAACACAACACCTACATATATGCACCCTTGGAAACAAATTCAGTAGCCCAGGCCTACCGTATTTTCCGCACTATAAGGCGCACTTAAAAGCCTTTAATTTTCTCAAAAAACGACAGTGCGCCTTATAATCCGGAGCGCCTTTATATATGGATCAACCTCTCGGATCACTGCCCCGTTGACGGGACACTGCGTCGCTGTAACCTCGATAAAACTTCCACTCATTCGCGTTTTTATAACTTTAAAGCATTAAATATTCAAAATATACAGCCATGCGACACACCAATTGAAAGCTTAGCCTCTAATGATTAATTTAAGCCCACATACAAAGCATACGATGATTTATAGCAGTTACACAACTGTTACAAAGTAAACAATTTACAATAAAACAATTCAGCCATAATCTGCGCAGGTGTCGAGAGTGCATCCATACCTGATTTCGTTGTCCTTTCAGCAACAAAGTGGTATTTTGGCCAAAACTTGATTTTCATAAATCCACAAGAGTCCAAGGAAATGTAATATCCAAGCTTTATAATCCAAAACGATCTGTTCGCCTCACAATGTTGAAGTTTCTGGCCGAATCACAACGGAAAAACGCGTTTTCCATTTCCGCACTTGTCATCGCTGCTAGCTTCTCTGCCCGGCTCGCTACATGATCGATGTGGGCGGCCCGTATACGCTCCCTAAGCTTCAGTTCGGTAGCTCATATTAGCCAATCCGTTCAGGTTTGCCTCTGATATGGCCAATGGAAGCTGGACAAGCCGATGACAACATGTCAGGGACCACGTTGAGACGATCGCCATTTCTCGGACCGCTTAGATTTAAATGCTATAAGGAGGGAGTGAGGGGAGTTGTCAGAACGCTTCATAAAGTTTGACTTTATCTGACGGTTTTGTTGACATTCCCTTTAGCACAGCTCCATCTAGTGGATGCATAACGCAACCCCAGTCAAACGTTTGACTGCAGTATCTTCTATTCTATGCGCCTTATAATCCGGTGCGCCCTATATATGAAAAAAGTTCTAAAATAGGCCATTCATTGAAGGTGCGCCTTATAATCCGGTGCGCCTTATAGTGCGGAAAATACGGTAATTGCCAAGCCTATCATGTTTTCCCTACATTCAAAGAACTTTTCAAAATTGCCCAAGAATATGTGCATGGGTTCATTTGAATTAAAGGGAGGCAAAAAGGATAAATAAAAAAGGATCCCCCCCCCCCTCCCCCCGGACACACCCCAACACACACACACACGCATGCACACACATACATAGACAAGAAGGTTACCTTTTTACTTGCTTCAGTCCCTCCTGCAGATGATATCTTTCTTTTTTCCCTCTCCGCCTGGCATTTTCCTCTCTACAAACGCATTACAACACCATTAGAGCAACAAATACAGTCACATCCAAACAGTGCCTTGCCAAACATCAGTTCAAGATTTTTATGCTAAGACTAGCGCTAGCAAACATTAGCTAACATGACCTAATTCTAAAAGTTGTCCTCAGCAAAATCCAAAAGCTATAATGCAACTACAAATGGAAATTCAGTCATATCCTATCATTTCCTTGCCAAACATAATTTCCAACTTGATCTGTATCATATTCTAAGAAGTTACTGCTAGCTAATGTTAGCTAACATGAGCTATTTTTAAAAGTTGTCTTAAGCAGAATCCAAGAGCATGATGGACACTAACCATCATGTTAACGAGTAACCGTATTTGATTTGGTACAATTCATTCATAATGAACATTACATAAGCTTACCTAATTGTATGGGTCCCAATGGTCCAGAAATGAGATGTGTCCTGTGCAGTACGTTGGTCTACCACCCGATGATCTCCCGGTCAACCAAAAGTCGATGGATTTTCAGTCATATTTCCCGGTCAACTATATATCAATGCATTTTCAATCATATTTCCCGGTCAACTATATGTTGATGGCTTTTCATCAACACGTCGTTTCCCTGTCAACTCTAAATCAATGACTTTTCAACACATTGGAAATATCGCCCGGTAAACCAAATATCAATGCTTAATCAATCATAAAGATAACTATAGATCAATGTTGTTGCCATCAACATTAATAACATCAGGTTTCATTGATATGGTAATGGTGATTCAACATTTATTTTGCATTTGAAATTTCAATATCAACCATAATGATGATTCAGATGGAAAATCAGTATTTATTCAATGTTGGCTTGCTGTCTGGGCATCTCCTCTCTCTCTCAACGTCTGCACTCTGTGCGCGCTCATCTCTAAACACGCTCAAATTTTCACAGCGTTACAAGTGTGCCACAAAACCAACCAATCAGAGAATTAAAGGTCAATTCTGATTTGGCTGTTTGTCTCCAATTAGATCGCAATTAGCAGGAAACGCATATCTACAGGGAAACAGTCTTTGACACAACACCTACAGTGATTCCCCAGCAAGCTGTATTTCTGCTGTTGCCAGGGGGTACTTGGAAAGATTGTGGAGCAGCAATTATGATTTATTTAAAACAATATATCCGCTAAAACCACTCAACACAGATGTTTAAACATATAGCGAAGTAATCAATGGTAGAAATAAATAGCTAAAAGTAGGCCTACCGACTTAACAGTTCAAATGATTAGCTAAACGTAATGGATGACTGTTGAAACATTAACCACACTTCAAGTAGTAGGCCTAGCTAGTAGAATTTCTGACCAAACTAACCTAAATGTTTACAGTTTGCATGAAAATGTAAGAATATTCACTTTAATATAATAAATAGTGTGAACACATTGGGAATTGATAGGGCAGATATGTGAGTTAATATGACAGGGCTGTGGGAGAACCTCAGACCAGAAAGGTTGGAAAGCACTGATCTACAGTATTTTATATTATTGACCTACCGGTATATTGGTATATTACAGACATGCCTTAATAGTTGTTAATCATTACACCATTGTGTTGTTTGAATTACATTAACATATCTCCATGTGTGACTAAAGTCATCCTTCAGCAATCTAACGTTAGCCCAGCATGGATAAAGTCTATGCATCCAACATACAGCCACATGTAAGAAGTTTGTAATACTGGTTACATAGTTATCGTGTTTTATTAACCTTAATTCTGTTTTCCAAGACTATATTATATTGGCTTGCAAAGTAGCTATCCGTTACTAATGCTAACGTTGGCTAATTTATGTCAAAAACCAGTAGTTAACTAATGTTTCTGCCAAGATATGGTTTCATTTTAAATACATTTAAAAATAAATAAGAATATACTATGCACAGTGGAAACGCATGACAACGCTTGACGAGTCTTACAACACCTCTCTAGTCTCCAGTGAAACCATATCTTGGCAGTAGTTGGCTAACGTTTGCATTTTGAGATAAATTAGCGTTAGCAACGGATAGCTCCTTCGCAAGCTAATATATCAACAGAATTCAGGTTAATAAAACACGGTAATGTAACCAAAATATTAAACTACTTACATGTGGCTATAATGTGACATGTAGGTAGGCCTACTGCTGTTCAGTCTCGCATTGCAAGGACTAACTTCAGGGCTCTCAAGTTTTGAAGACAGACAAGAGTGACATTCTACCCCCAGTCCTCCTTCTCCGTTGCGAGACCTAACTTAGTGCAGCTAACAGTGCTGCGAGGCCTGTTCAGATGACCTATCGGCTGCATAGACTGCTGCTGTGTGCTAAATTAGCTAGGTTGCTTGTGAAGGATGAGTCAAACTAATGTTAGTCACACAAGGAGATATGAGTTAAAAAAAACAATGGCATTATAGGACATACAAATATTAAGACATTTCTGTGATATAGCTAAGTCAATAATACAAAATGCTGACCGAAATGTGTTTTTAATCCAGTAACATTGGTCAAAGAGCTCCACTGTGGTCCGTAGGTCTGGGCATCGTTCAAAATCTTTCGATCCGGTGCCAATTTTGATACCTCAGTTTCGATACTTTTTTCGATACCATATGTTTTTAAAATCCATTTCAACATCAACAAAAATACATTAAACACAAAGCTTTTATTTTCCAACTTAATTCTGAATCAAAACCGTTATCAAAATGTAAAAATTCTGGTAACACTGCTCACTCAGAGTAACATTAAAGTTGCCTTGCCTTACAAGCTCAGCCTGTCAGTCAGTCATCAGGGCAGAGAAACCACCGTTGTGCCTGCTTGTCTAAGAGGAAGTGTAATGTCAACATCACCATGACCGCTTTCTGCTCGCCATATCCTATCACAGCAAACGCTGTCTGCGTGAAGTTTTGAAAAACTGTAACCACACTTGAAACCACTTTATCGGCATTGCTGTGACTCACTGTGACTTCAACAAAACTACAGAGCCGACGACGTAGTATACTCTGTGCGTGTGTGTCGGAGCTCTGCTCTCTCTCAGTATGCAGAGAGGACATATAAGCTTGCGCTTACGCGTTCAGGCGCTTTTAGAACCGAAATTTGGCACCGAAAGATTAATAATTTTTCAATTTATTTTTTTTTCGGTGCCATAAAGGTATCGATGTTCAGTGCCCAGCCCTAGTAGTCCGTATGTGCTGTACCAGTATCCTGACCAACACGTGTAAAAAGACTGTTCCTCCTAGATTTTTGTTTCCTGCTACTTGTAATCTAATTGGAGACTAACAGCCAATCTGAATTGACCTTTAATTCTCCGATTGGTTGGTTTTGTGGCACACTTGTATCGCTGTGAAAATTTGAGCGAGTGTGTCTAGAATTGAACGCGAACAGAGTGCAGAGGTTGAGAGAGAGGGAGACATGACCGGAGCGCAGCAGCATCTACCGGAGCGCAGAGAGAGTTTTTGAGAGGGCACATGAGTAAACTGCGTGAGAGGGGTTATTATTGCACGTTAATATGGATAATAGTAAACATGCATATACATTTATTGAGCACGGAATAGGTTTTTGTTTGCTCAAACGAAATTATTTTTTGCGAGTTAATTTCTGTTCTAAAAAGCAATGTAATGTGCTTTCAAAATATAGTTCTCTGTGCTCAAAACATACAATTACTCGCTCAGGAATGAGGCACATATATAACGCCATACACTTGACGAGTCTTACAACACCTCTAGTCTCCAGTGAAACCATATCTTGGCAGTAGTTAGCTAACGTTTCTGCTTTTTGAGATAAATTAGCGTTAGCAATGGATAGCTCCTTCGCAGGCTAATATATCAACAGAATTCAGGTTAATAAAACACGGTAATGTAAACAAAGTATTAAAAACTACTTACATGTGGCTATAGTGTGACATGTAGGTAGGCCTACTGCTGTTCAGTCTCGCATTGCAAGACCTAACTTCAGGGCTCTCAAGTTTTGAAGACAGACGAGTGACATTCTACCCCCAGTCCTCCTCCCCCAGAACATTTTGAGCATTAAACACTTCATTTCCTGCATTCTGGTGAATTTGTATGCACCTATTTCTACCTTTTTTTTTTTTTTAATCAATTTATGCTGGAAATATCTTTATGTAAAGGGAAACATAGATTATCATCCAAATATAAAAACATAATGGAATATATTGCAATAAGGCTCTCAGGCATTCTGTATTGCTTTCATCTATTTATTCTCCTGTAGATCGACTTTTCTAATTATATCTGAGTCAGCACACATGTAGCCTGTAGGCATCACTTACTCTTCCCTCATCTTTTGCATCTTTTGTTGAGGAAGTAACTGCCTTAAATGTGAATATGACAATTATTCACCTCAATGATACATTAATTCATTTTAATTTATTAATAAACCCCTGGACTATAATATTGTTAAGTTTGAGCAAGATTTCTGCTGATGTTCAAAACTTTGTGCACATTCAAAATATGTGTTCTCTGAGATTTGGAGGAGTAGTGATATTTTGAGAAAAATAAAGTTATAATAGTCACTATATTTCAGAAAATAATCTACCTGCACCATAGTCTGCTGTGCATTACGTGATTGCTCTGCTGATATGGTAGATCTCAGACCGTCTGACAGACACAGCCCCGTTTGGGTCTCTGGTCTCTGAATGAGCAAACATTTGGGGAAGCGTCTGTACGCTGCTCTATGCTTTTTTTTTTTTTATCATTGGTTGTTACGTTAAAGTGGCAGACTCAACTAAGAACTCCAGGGGAGACGCGCTTGATTCCTGCCGGTTCCTAAGTTAAACCAGGTCTCTCAAGTGTCAACGGCATTATAGTACATACAAATATTAAGACATTTCTGTGATATAGCTAAGTCAATAATACAAAATACTGACCGAAATGTGTTTTTAATCCAGTAATGTTAGTCAAACAGCTCCACTGTAGTCCATATATATGCTGTACCAGTATCCTGACCAACAGGTGTTGACTGAAAAAGACTGTTCTTCCTAGATTTTTGATCCTGCTACTTGCAATCTAATTGGAGATGAACAGCCAATCCGAATCGACCTTTAATTCGCCGATTGGTTGGTTTTGTGGCACACTTGGTAAAGCTGTGAAAATTTTGAGGGAGTGTGTCTAGAGCTGAGCGCGCACAGAGTGCAGACGTTGAGAGAGAGGGAGACATGATGCTAACCCAAAGAGTACAACCATACCTTTTTTGTTTCAAACTCAATTTCTCACTTTTAACTACTTCTCATAGTGGGCTCTGAGCTAGAGTAAACATATTGTCGTATGTGTTATGAAACAATCCGATCACAATTGTTTTGTGGAATCCTATCCTCTAATCCGCTGACTTGACCTCTGTGAGTTGATTCTGAAAGCAGTGGCAAGATCAGAGAACAAAGTGACACAAATCAGGGTTCCGTTCACAGTGTTATAAAAGGTTTAATGAGACACAAAAGGATATACACATTTTCTAACAATCGCTCCATTCATTTAGATGACATTTAGTAAGATAAGAAACAGAAGGATTGTCTCAAGGTTCACACGTGGGAGGACAGTGTTACAATTTATGATACAAATAAAACAGATGAGTTCTCACTAAATGTAATGTAACATATTCACAACAATATGAAACTATAAACTATCTAAGGCAGTCATTCCCAATTAGGGCTACCTGTACCCAAGGGGTTACTTCTGCTGTTGCCAGCGGGTACCTGGAAAGACTGTGGAGCAGCTCAACTGATTTGAAAAAACTGTTTAAACATCAAGTCAACTGTAACACCTGAACACTACATGTTGCAATTATGTAAGAGTGCAAAGTATTGCACAAGCATCTAAAATGGTTAGCTAAAAGGTTTAAACATTAAGCTTCACTTCAAGTACTTGTAGTAGTACGAATGCTGACCAAACCAACCTAAACATTGACCGTTCACAAAGTTCAAAAAAATGAACAATATCCACTTTTATGTAATGAATAGTGTTATACATTTAGAACATACATTGGGAATTGATGAAGGGGTACATTAGTTAATCTGACAGGGCAGTGGGGGACGACCTCAGACCAAAAAGGTTGGGAACCACTAATCTAGTGTCCGCAAGGGGGCTAAATAACGCTCCAAAGTTAGGCTAAATTTTAGCGAGTGAAAAATTGTCTTGGCCATTTTTAAAGGTGTTCCTTGATCTTTCACCTGAATAAAAATGGGTTCTATGGGTACCCACTAGTCTCCTCTTTGTGGATTCAAGGAGCCCAGTTATTTTCATGTAGGATGATGTTAATCCCCAAAGTAGCCATTTCATTGTAGTAAATAAATTTTTTTGAGACTTGACCTCACTGCATAAAATGACCTTTTGTGACCTCGAGGATAACCACAGCTTCATGAAATTTTATAACCACAAACTAGAGACTTAGGGCATTCGGAGGACGTATGGCTTTTCTAGGTATATTGACAAGAATCAGAATCAGGTTTTATTGCCAAGTACGTTTTTTTACACATACAAGGAATTTGTCTTGGTGTTGTTGGTGCATGTCACACATTGTGTGTGTGTGTGTGTGTGTGTGTGTGTGTGTGTGTGTGTGTGTGTGTGTGTGTGTGTGTGTGTGTGTGTGTGTGTGTGTGTGTGTGTGTGTGTGTGTGTGTGTGTGTGAATTAATTTCCCACACGTGTTCCTATCATAATGTGTTTGTGTCCTCTAGTTTCCAGTGACCGACTCTGCTCTCATCTTGAAGCTGTCCCTGTCTGAGTTGACAAAGAAACTGCAGGAAGGCTCGCTGAGCCCCAAGGACGTACTTTACACTTACATGGAAAAGGTTCAAAAACAACCTGAAACTAGTCATTGTCATTTAATATTATACCAACTGAACTATGTAAATCAATAATCAGTGTTTTGCCTAGTAGAACTCAGTGTTCCATTTAAAGTTATCATCACAAGATCTTAAATTAATCATTAATGCTGGTATGTGGTAGGCAGAATTAAAAATAAACTGGACAACAATTTTACACAATTTAGTTATTCTATGTAGTCCTATTCTACTGCACTGTATATAGATAGATGGCAATAAAGTATGTTATCTAATAGTTTAGCCTTGAATTAGCTGCAGCCCTGAGCCTCTCGCTACGGTAAACACAACTTTCACCTAAGAGATGTGGGAACGCGCATCTGCATTTGCAGAACAGCCAATTGTAACGCTCTCTGAAACTGACCTGTGATTGGCCAAAGTCTCCCGTCATGGGCTAGATTTTCTGAAGCCTGAAAAAAGAGCAACAAGGAGGTGAAGAAGTTTAGTTTTCTCTCAGACCACTTGAATTACAATATGCAGAAAGGTTGTTATTATTATAAAATATTTTGCCCATAAGTGCCTACCTCGGCTTTAACTCTAGGAGACAGTTTTGTCTTAAAGAAGAAAACTTACATGTACCCTAGTACAGCTCTACACACAATCATTTGTTCAAGGCTTTTTGCCCAAAGTCGATACCATGCATTGTTAAATAATGATGTACTTGCTTACACATTTTTTTTACTTGACTTTCATATTTCACAAAACCAGGCGAGGAAAGCCATAAGTCTGTTTGTTTTTCCACAGACTCTGGATGTAAACAAAGATCTGAACTGCTGCACGGGGATCTTGTTAGAGAGTTTTGACCAGCTGAAAACTGTTTCTACAAAGAAGGAAGGTCTCTTGTATGGAGTTCCAGTTAGCATCAAAGAAAACTTTGGATACAAGGTATTTTTGTAGTTGTTTATCACGTGCTACTTTAGATAGATGGATAGATTTTTGTTGCCCCAAAGGGGGGGGGGGGTTGTTTCCACAGACTATACATAATGTCTGCCTCCAGAACATGGATACATTTTTATACAACATAAATACATATGTACCTAATGTATAGTATCCACCTAAGTCCCCTGTACCTGCAACCAGATGGGAAAGGAGTGAAAACTAGGTTGAGGAGGGGGCCAGGGTTGTGTGCAATGGTGACTGCCATGTGAGTCATGGCTCTGTCACTGATATCAGAGGTTGGGGTTGGAAGATCAATGATTTTGGGAACAGTGTGTGCAGTACAAGACGGCTTGTTCTTGTTGGAGATAGATGGCATCGTGAGGATGACAGTCACACTGACAGGGTGTCCAAATGGGAATTGTCTTTGATGTGCTCTTACCTAACACTGCTCTCTTTGCCTGTGTCCATTTTACAACACAAGAACCATGACTCTTCTTGCGGTGTGGTCATTAATCTGGAACGCCCTGCGCAGCAGGACAGCGTGCTTGTGGAAGTTCTGAAGAGACAAGGAGCCATTCCCTTTGTGAAAACCAACTTGCCCCAAGCACTATTAAAGTAAATTATTTCTCAGTCAAGTTATGAGAAGCTGTGACACAATGCAATGTGTACTCATGCAATTAGAGGCTCAAATTGTTTTTGCATGTGCAAAGGCCGTGATGCTCGTTGCTTATGTGTGTTTTTCTTTTATTTAATCTCCAGTTATGACTGCAGTAACCCCATCTATGGGCAGACCGTGAACCCCCACAACCTCCAGAAGACCTCAGGAGGTTCGTCCGGTGGGGAGGGGGCTCTCATTGGTGGAGGGGGCTCCGTGCTTGGTTTAGGCAGTGATATAGGAGGTAGCATCCGTATTCCTGCCTCATTCTGTGGGATCTGTGGCTTAAAGCCAACAGCCGGTCGGCTTAGGTGAGCGTGTCTGCTTCACTTTTGGATATTCACTAGTCATGACACTTTAATCGTTGCTTTGTCTATATATATATATATATATATATATATATATATATATATATGTTGTATTTCTTTTGTTCAGTTTAAAGGGTTTGAGCTCCATTTATCGAGGGCAAAAATCAGGTAAGTTACAGTTACAGTACCATCATTGACATGAAAAATGTGGTTACTTTTCTTATGTTTCTGTTTCTTATTAAATTAGTGTTGTCATCTCCTGGACCCATGGCGAGAGATGTGGACAGTCTGGCTCTGTGTATGCAGGCGCTGCTCTGTGATCACATGTTTTCTTTGGACCCCACTGTTCCACCCTTACCTTTTAATATGCAGGTTTGTCAACTACAAAAAAAACACGTAACGTTTTACCAGGGATTATGTACCTTACAATTTTTTGAGTCTCTTCTGACCAAGAAATAGTTTTGCACATAACCCCCCGTAAAATGGCAAATTGTCGTTTTTTTACACCATTAAACAATAAAAAAAATAGACAAATGGGATATAACTGGTAAATATTAAGCTGGTATTAGGCTAGCTGTTTCGAGTCTTCATGCTAACTTGCTGCTGAGAACGGTATCAATCTTCTCATCTAACTCCTGGCAAGAAAGGAAATAAGTGAATTTTCCAAATGTTAAAGGCTAACGTATAGACTGGGTAAACCCAGCCCGATCTGCCGGCAATTTGATTTCGTCCTGCAGCTCAGGCTGGAAACCTGTACATTTATCTATCCTGCTTCTGTTACAAATTTGCGGGAACCAATCACAAACTGGCTTATCCACCGGTTTGTGGATATTGCCCGTGCTATTGGCGGGTTTAACACGATGACGATAGTGAAGCAACCAAACAGCTTTTTGTTTACATTCAACATGGCGGCCACCGAAGTGCGGCACTCTGTTGATGCCGCTTTCGCTGCTGTTTTTAAAGATTTCAAAGGCAAGTTTTCTCTGAAAACGGAACAGAAACTTGCCCTGGAACAATTCCTACAAAAGAAGGTGTGTGTTTGCCTTACTACCGACTGGCTTGGCTCTGCCTCACTCTGCAAAGTACTTCACCTGAGAGAGATCTGGAGACAGTGGCTACTGTGAATAGAGCAGTTGGAGTCCAGGGAAGACTGGAGGACAACCAGGAGAGACTGGTGGCAGCAGGATAGACTGCACTGGGAGAGGCGGGCTAGTAACCCTACCCTCTAGTTTTTTTCCAAGATGAAGACACCCAAAGCGTACTACAAAGAAGAAACACAGAAAACAACCCGAAGGCCCTCCGAGAGGCGGGATGAAAGAAAGGCCAACAAGGACAGACCACACGATAACGAACGCAAGGACATCGGCAAAAGAGAAGATTCCAAGGAAGTGCGGATGGGAAAAAAACAACAACTTTGAGGGGACTTCACATCCACATGGAAAAGAAGAAGAAGTGTGGTGGTGGTAGCATGATGCAACCTTGCACTGCCCCGGTAAGGGCAGGTCAGACAAATGGGATCCAAGGCTGGGTTGATAACCACAGTGCCAATGGGCCCAATGTTGCAGAGGTAGAGCAGGAGGAAAGGAAGGAGGAGGAAGAAAGGGATGTTGATGAACATCAAGAAGCGAACCCAGTAGCACCCCCAAGAGACCCAAGAATGTAGTCGAGCCAAAGGGACAGGAACCTGAAAAACCCACTCCAAAGGCGGAAAAGATCAAGTCTGGAAGACTTTATACATCTGGTCTCTCGGACAAGGATATGGGGAAAATCATCCTCCGGCAGCTATCAGAAGGCCTGTCCAAGATCGACGCAAGCCAGCTACATGGAAAGTATAAGGTGTGGTGTTATCACTTCACCTTGTACCCAAGTGTGATGTGGCCTCTGAAGCTGTGCAAAGTCACCTCATAAGCCGGCCGGATGGAGGCAAAAGCCAACTCCTTCATCCGCAGATGGCTTGGCCTACCACTGTGCTTCTCAGCTGCTGGCCTGTATGGATGGAATTCACTCCAACTACCCCTGAAATCCATCACCTTGGGCTACAGGCAGGAGAAGGCAAGGCTGGTGATGGAGTTAAGGGACTCCTCTGATAGGGCTGTGGCTGATGCCAGAGTTGAGACTGGAAGGAAATGGAGGGCCAAGGAGGAGGTGCAGAAGGTGATGGGAAGACTGCAACATCAACAAGTCGTGGGCATGGTACAGACAGGGCGGGCAGGCCTCGGATGGAACGACCCACCCATCCTATGGTCCAAGGCAAGCAGGAAGGAGAGGAAGGATCTTGTTGTCGCAGAGGTCACCAGGATTGAGCAGGAGGAGCTCAGAGTGAGGTCTGTGGCACAGGGGCAGCAGGGGACGGTGGACAACTTGGGAGGGTGTCGCGAGCCGAGCAATCACCTGGACAAAGTTCTGGAAACTGCCACAGGCTCGGCTCAGTTTCCCCATTAGGGCAACATACGACACCCTCCCGAGCCCTAAAAACCTCCATCAGTGGCTTGGAACAGAGCAATCCTGTGACCTCTGCAGAACCATCAATGCCTCACTCCAGCATGTTCTGTCAGGCTGCTAAACAGCACTGGCACATGGTCGGCTCAGATGGCGGCACGACCAAGTGCTCAGGAAGCTGGCAGAGGTGCTGGAGAAAAGTTGGTAGGAAGCAAACATCCAGAGTCCATCAGAGAGCCGATGCGGGATCCACTTCCTCAGGCAGGGGGAACCTGCAAGGCATACCAGCAAGAGACCACCTGCCAAGCTATTAACACCAGGGTCGGTGTGGAAGATGGAAGTGGACCTGGTCAAGCAGCTCCAGTTCCCACAGGAGATATGCAGCACCACCTTAAGACCAGATGTGGTGCTGTGGTCTGCAGCTGTGAAGTCAGCAATACTGATCGAGCTGACAGTGCCATGGGAGGAGGGTCTGGAAGCCGCCTACAAGAGAAAGAAGGCGAAGTATGCAGATCTGGTCGCAGAGTGCAGAGAAAGTGGATGGAGTGTGAGGCTGTACCCGGTGGAGGTGGGAGCCAGAGGCTTTGTGGACAGATCAACATCACATCTGCTCAAGGACCTGGCACTACGTGGAGCCACACTGAGCAGATCCACCAAAGAGCTCTCTGAGGAAGCTGAGAAAGCAAGCCACTGGCTCTGGCTGAAACGACGAGACAAGACTTGGGAGTAACATCTAATTAGGTTTTGCTGCAGGGGGTGTCAGGGAGACGTCCCTGTTCACTGCCCCGCCACCAGGAGATGTTCTGGGCTAAGGGGCGAAACGTCAATGAGCGGTGGTCCCCAGCTGAAGACCCTGCAGCAAAACCTTGCGGTATGCGGTCAGGTTTAGGCCTGCCTCAGGGAAGAGGACACCCCTGCCATGCACAGTCTACCACAGGCACCATTGGAGGTGCGACAGGCCAAAAGCCTAGCAGAAAGAACATCTCGCTGTAATGAATGGTTCACACGGGTCGTTGGTCTGATTGGTTGAAGGACTATCCAATTGCGTACAGAGTCATTTGAACTATGCCCGTTGATCACTCCTTTTGTGCAGTAGAAAATACAGAGCAGACTCCCCAGACTAATGTTCAGTCTTAAAAGATTGAGTTTGGTCTGGTGATAGCCAGACTAGGTAACATATGGCATACAAGGATATTTTACACAATAGTGTTCAACATCACAATGCCCCTGTGCCCAAAGTCCGTTCCATACATTAATGTTTCTCAAGTTTGCTGTAAAAGAACTTGCACAGAGCCCTGACTTCAACCCCAGCAAAGACTTTACAGAGCTCGAGTCTTTTGGAAAATGCTTGATTTTAACCGTTAGGTTTTCAAGGTTAGTAATATGCTTGAATTTGAATATACTCCTTGAACAACACAATCTGGTTTTCAATCAATCACTTGTGTAAACTAAAAATCTTTTTAATATTTGAAATGAAACAGTCCCTTCTATGATAAAGGCTTTGAGTCTGGAAATAGTTGGTTGAGGTACCTTGAAAGTGCTTTCCCCCCTAAAAACCTGTATGACCCCTGACTTTGGGATAAATTGGAACCTTATTACCCAACATCTGTAAACAACCTCACCATTGCTCTTGGCTAAATGGGAACAAGTCCCTGCAAACAGGTTCCAAAGTTTTGTGAAAAGCCTTCCCAGAAGAGAGGTGGCTGCCTTTGTGTTAAGCTAGTCCTGACACAGATCTCTGCACATATAATTTTATGGATGGAATGACTCTGTCATTCCATCCATAAACAAAAGAAACAAAAAGAAACAAAAAGGTGCTTTCAGATATTCCAAACTGCAGTTTCCTATTTATAAACTTCTGCTAAAATGTCTTGCCCTCAGATATACCAGAGCACCAAACCTCTCAGGATCGGTTACCTAGAAAGCGACGGCTACTCTCACACGTCTCCAAGCATGGCCCGAGGCATCAGAGAGGTCAAAGCTCTGTTAGAGCAAGGCGGGCACACTGTAAGGCCACACCACTCACAGACACACTGCACTCAAACACTATATGATCTACGGCCACATCATGTGATAAGAGCTATATGTTTTGAATGTAGTTAATTTTGTCCCTCTCTGTCACTCGTGCCTGTAGTTGGTGCCCTACACTCCTCTGAAGATCACTTACGCATTACATGAATTTCTTATAAAGGGTATCTTAGCAGACGGAGCTACCACCCTGCTTCAAAAACTGTAAGTTGAAGTTTGCTTAAAAATGCTATTTAATCGGTGTAATCCTTGTTAATAACTTAATTTATATAATAACTGTGCATAATTGTAGTGTTGGAGAATCTGTATCATATTAATAAATCATCTTTTTCATCTTTTGATAAAAAATATAGTTTTTGATAAATCGCTTACCCTTGAAAATGTGTAAAATGCTTTTCATGAGTTCCTGGAGCTGAAGGTGACATCTTCAAATTGCTTGTTTCGAAACAGTCCAAAACCCAAAGATATTGAATTTACAATTACTGTATATAAAACGCAGGAAGGCAGCTAATTCTTTTCTAACTACTACCATGAGCCATATTACAATCCCTTAGACTAGATAGTTCTTTTTTTTTTTTTTTGTGGCAATGATCTTTTGTTGCTTCTATTTTAGGGAGGGGAGCCCCGTGGACCCCTGTCTCAAAGCACAGATTTTACCTTACTACCTTCCCACGTGGTTGAAGAAAACCCTCTCTTTCCTCCTCAAGCCCCTGGTGGGTTCTCCCCTTATGTAGACAGACATGCATAAATACTAAAGAAAATGTATTTTTTCCTTCGTTAAGTATATTGGCAGTCATTTGATTAAACAGTAACTGTTTGGATTGACACTTTAAAGTATGTTTTCTGTCTTGAATGTCTTTTTCAGTCTCCTCGTGGATCTGCCATGCTCAGTGCTTTGTGTGGAGTTGGGTGAGAAATTTAGTTATTTTGCCACTGACAGTTGTAATGGGCAAAATGTCAAAACATACTAACTATTTCACTGCCTTGTTTTTAGTTCTGTTTCGGGTCTGTGGAAGCAGCACGCTGCCGTTGAGGTTAGTTGTCAGCTAATGATGCTTGTGCATGTTTGAATGCACACATGGGACATTGAATTATCTTGTGATTTCATAAGGACTACATTCAGGAAACCATAGCAGCCTGGAGAAGATGCAACATAGACGTGCTGCTGTGCCCGGTGATCGGACCAGCCTACAACTTCCTCTTCTGCAGCAAGCTTACCAGTACGGTTCACTGAACAGTTGAAGTTGTGTGAAAACTGAAAAGGCATTGTGAATGATAGAGGGATGAGATATAATGGTGTCTATCCATCTTATATATTTGTATTAATATTGGTCAGAGGTGTTTTGTCTTTGTTGATAGTTTCTATAAATTGTGGATAGCTGAAAACCTTAAAAAACAGGCCACTGCATGAACCGTTGTAGTAGCCAAAGCGTGACAATAGGACGCAGTCTCCCTGCATCATACTTATGATTACCAAACAGAACAGCAACGATATTACGGCTATAGAACCCAGGGTAACCCAGTAAATAACCTGTTTCTATCTTCTGTCCTTCCAGCTGCTGTCCCTCACACGATGCTATACAATCTCCTCACCTTTCCTGCTGGCGTTGTTCCTGTTTCCACGGTGACTGCAGAGGATGAGGAGGAACTCAGGCACTATAAGGGCTTTTTTCAGGACCACTGGGACAAGCTCTTCAAACAGGTAAGGGACAGTGAGAGATGACTGATACCAAATAATGTATTCCAGTAGTAAAACTATACAGCCCTAATAAATACCTTTTTTTTAAGTTTTTTTTTTTTTTACTGGAAGCTATAATGTGCTTTTCAGGCAGAGTTAGACAGATGATCCTTTTAAGGTTGCTTTGTCATTTTGATTCACAGAAGCAAAACAGACTCCACATTGTTGACCACTAGGAGGCAGAAAGATGCATTAAGCATTTCAACTGAACCTTCTCATTCAACCAATTCAAAGAGACAAATTATGACAACTTGGGATTTATATTGACTTTTGTATTTAACTAAAAGTTATTTTATTTTTCAATTAATCGGCTGATTATTATCTTGATTTATGTCATGTTGTGTCTAAATGTCAAGACTAATGTGATGTTAGGACTAAAAGAATGTTAAGACTAAAAGAAATTCATGGCAATAATATAGGTTACATACTTTTTCAGTGTAATAGATTAATGCCAATAAGCAACTTAAAATATTCTAATATTAAATGTTATCAGTAAATAGCTGCTATTTCTAACTCCAAATAACCTACAGTCATGGGCAGATTATTTTCCCTTGTATCCTAAACTTCAGTGTCAGGCCATTTTAGTGACTCTCTTAGAACAGTAGTTCCACAGTCGGTCAGTAGGTGGAGGCAGAAGACTGTGGCGGTTCTGGTTGCCGACTGTTGACAGGTGCGGTGTTTGTGTTTAGGCTGTGTCTGGAGGCGAGGGTCTGCCGGTGGCGGTGCAGTGTGTCGCGCTGCCGTGGCAGGATGAGCTCTGCCTGCGCTTCATGAAGGAGGTGGAACAACTGGTCAAACAGAGCAGAAAGTAAGGCCTGGAGGACACAGGTGGGGCTGTTAACTTCAGGGGCTTCAGGCCAAATCTGCTCTGAATACACCCTGTGAATGTGAAAACGCAAACAGGCCAGTCTATAAATTCATTAATGACGAAGATGCTTTTTTAAGAAGTAATAACTGCACAAAACGCCTGTTAACCGCATTAAAACAAAATGAAATATAAGTAAAAGTTAACAATGAATGTTGCTTTAATTGAGTATTTAAAAATATTTAATATTTTGAGTTGAGTTTCACTACAAGGATGACCTCATGCATTTCCTGATCTTTGACTTTTTAGGGTAAAAAAACTAACAATTTAATAAATGTTGACTGTGATACTTCAAAGGTAATATTCATGTTTACTGATTTTAAAAATGTTCACTCCTATATTTAATACATTAATTGACAAACCTCAGAATTACATTTGTTTGTATTGTACTGATTATTTATTTTGATAAACATTTTGAGCCTAACTGAAGTTGACAGACATGATTATATGATCGTTTTGTTTTGCGAAATTCAGCATCGGGTTTGGACATTAGTAGGTGTGAAATAAGTCTTTGTTCTGTTTTTCCACCGCTGGCGTTATTCAATATTTATTTCAATATTTCATATAGCATGAACAAGAACTACATGCTTTAGAAGAAATTGAATTCACATTGCCATTAGTCAAAGAGGCACCGCAACCACGTGGAAAATGTTTGTCTCTTTAGGAAAACTGACCTCTTTCTGTGATGTGATGACCAATAATAAAATAAAGCAACTGATTTGTCATAGAGAAACCGCTGCTGTTATTTGTTTCCACAATAGAAGTGTTGACATTGAAATGGTACAAGTCACCAAGTTGTGATCCTCTGTTCCTTCCTCTGCTCTTCTGTGTCATCAGTTGTGATACGTTTTGTAATGTACCTTTTCTGAAGTTAATATTTACAGCTTTTAAAACTTGTACAGTTTACACGTTTTTGACGTTGCATATTCAACGAACTGAGTTTATAAAGTATGGTTCACCCTCTAAGGCATCCAGCAGCTGTGAGGGCACAAAAAACCACTTTCTTTACGTCTTTCTTCATCCTCTCCCTCTTCATCACTGTACCAGAGATGAGCGCAGATCATTTTCATTCCTATTGTGAGTGATAGTCTCACTGATGCCTTAACAGGAAAAAGAAAAGAGATAAAGGAGACTAATGAGACATGGCGCCTCCATCTACAAGGCCAGCGCACCATGTCCTCATATTGTGATTACCCTGTGCTATTGTAAATATGTGTTTCTGTTGGGTTTACATAAATTTACATATGTTTTAAAACTCTCCTGGGATGGGAAACCATTAGGGACAATGTTAGTGTTTTCCATTACAATCGCCCACGTTTGCACTGCTGTCTCATTGAATGGAAATGGCCGTGTGCGTGCGGTAGAGGAAGGAGGGCACATTAGGCGAGGAGGGGAGCTGGAATTGAGAGGTTGTTCTTAGCATTATCTGTGGCACATAGAGAGAGAGTGTGTGGCTCTCGCTGTGCCACTCAGTAAGGGAGCATTAAGCCTTAAGAGGCAGTGAAGAGACTCAGGTCTTCAGAGGGAACTTGACATTGTTCATAAATCCCTCAGGATCTGAGACAGAAGCAATGACACACGCACGCACGCACGCACGCACGCACGCACGCACGCACGCACGCACGCACGCACGCACGCACAAAGTCAGTCTTCACATTGCCCCATTAAATACATTTACCAATTACAATTTGGCAGTCGTGTGTATTATATTAAAATCAATTTAAACATCATTAATATACTGTAGCACATCACAGATTCACAAGTGACAGTGCAAAGGACTATTCATCAGTTTGCCAAATATAAAATACCCATTTTAAGAAAAATTGTGACTATCTAAACAATGATTTCTGCTGATTTTCCGTTTAATCGTAACATCTTATTTCAGTTACACAATACACCATTTTGTATTAAACACATAAACACCACTTTAACGTGTAAGATATGTAATGTGTCAGACTGTGATGAAAATATCAGACTCTTAATGTTTGCTGTTCGGGCTAACTTTCTGGCAAGGGAATGCAGATGAAAATTAGTCAGTTTGGGCAAACGCAAAGCATTTGCCTTTTTAATAACGATGGATTAATGTAAACTCTCCCTGATAAATGAAAGTAATTTTTATAGACATTTTTCACAGAAGACATGAAAAACAGGTGTAAATATAAAAAACTAATGACTGCTGAATTCCATTTAGCTGCTTCAGTTTCAGGGTCCTGTGCTTACTCTGTTATGACAAGTCAAAATATTGCCTGTGAAAAAGGCCAATTAAACTAACAGGAAAAAGGCATTCAGGACAAGAGGACAGTGAGACATATCTACATATTAATAAGGGCTCATTGATTGGTGATAAAGGAGAAATGAATAGGTGTGATATGTACATATTATTACGAACACAAATTTGCGATTTCCACACCAAATCAATTGACTCCTTGTGAAATCCAAAAGCGCCGCTAGTACTGATGATCCCACTTATAATCAACACCCTATTATTCAGCCTTTGGCAACTTTGAGCTACAGGTCGATATGGCTCTCACCGAGCTCCCCAAACAAACTGTGGGAGAGTCACGCTGCGTAATTTAAGAATACTTTTCGGTTACCATTGACTGATGTTATGTGATATAAAGTCTTATTAATATAATCAGTATCTGAAGGAAAACTTTCTAAATGTCATGATGTAGTCATGATGCTAAACAATATTTGATCCTTCAGCAAGTTTATAAAGTGTATACAGTATAATGAAAAGTTTGAGAGGTTAGATGTAAAGGGCATCTAGCCAAAGCTCAACCTGTTGTAATCATACAGCAGAACCACCCAACAGCCCTGGCAGGCCAAGGTGCTCTTCTCATGTAACGTCTCATTGATAAGAGCAGCAAACACCTCATTTACAGGAACCTTAGGCCATAAGATCGGGTACTTTAAAAGCCATCCAAACCCATTCAGACCCTGCCTGTGGGCCAGCAAATAAAACACCTTGATATCGCCTCAACTAAACTAGGATGATTCTGTCTTAATGTCCCATTTCAGGGACCAAGGAGTCCATAGTCTTTATGGCTCCACAGAATTGCAGGTAGTAATGTTTGACACAGCAGGGCTCCTGCCTTTCAGATGATCAAAGTGACAAGTTCAGCTCTGCAACCAGAGTCACTTACAGGAGACATCAAGAAGCAGCAAGATTGGCAGCTTTTAGGTCTTTGGTCCATTTCATCAGCCATTACTACCAGCAGAGGCGACGTGCTGTGGAGGACTAGTGGGAGGAGGGGAAGGCAGATTAACAGAGAGCTGATACAGGTGTATAGGCGGTATCAAACAGCAGCTCTGTCAATACAGCAGGCTCCAAATTTCTTCAGAAGGGGCTGGGATCCCCAAAGTATGCCCACCGATTTCACTATGACAGGATTAACTGGGAGCTCCGTATGATTTTCGCAGATTCTGTGACTCAACAATTCAGTGATCCACGTTCTATCGGCTTTAAAGGCCCCTATCCCAAGTTTCAAAAGCTTACCCTTCGGACAAGGGACGCTCTTTTTCTCCCATGGGGTTCCGCTTCCCCTTTTTTTTTTTTCCTGCATTCAGTTGTTCATCAACCCCCGCATCCTCACCAGCTCTCCCATCCTCCCTTCTCTGCACATCTGCTAGGTTTGAGTTTCCTTTCTTCCTTCCAGCGCCTTGCTTGGCCCAAGGCCCTTATAGCCAAATTGGTTTACATTGGAGAGATAAATGCTCTGCAAATGCGCTTAAACACGTACAGTAAAAAATGCAGACAGTGCGTGTCAGGATTATCACCCAAGTCAGGGGGAGAAAGGAGAGCGTCTCTGTAGCACAAAGCTGGGGAGCCAGAGTGAAGCCTGCAGATATAGTCCGTCTCATCCACTTCTCAGGAGAAAGAGAGGAGGATTTAGCATTTGCATGCTAGTCTGTAATTCCTGGCATTATATAACTTGTCGGCAACAATCAAACTCCTGTGGTATTGTAAAAGTATTGTTTCACATGGGTGAGCAAAGTGTGGAGTTACACTCTTGGGGGAAGGGGTTTTGGTGGCAGCATGAAGACAGCTGGTCCAAGATGCACAGCAGAGACCACCCTATAAGCCCACTGAAGAACAACCTCAGGCCCAGCTGCAGAAGGTGACCTCAAAATCCTCTAAAAATATTCAGCTTATATAGCATAAATGACTCACCTGAACACGGCGAGTGATGTGTAGAAAAAGAGGCCGATCAAAAGTGCTACAGCCATGGAAGGAAAGTAAAGAAATAAAAATGTATTCCCCCAAAGGTCAGATCTGCTGTGAAATTCATATATTCACACGTGAAATGATGTGAATTATATTTCATATGTAAAATGTCTGAAAACCATATGTGCTTCTATGTAAAAAAAATTTCATTTGAAATGTAGTTTCATATGTGAATTTATCACCTTAAGCATGTTTCACAATAAGTGTGAAATTGTGGTTTTCACGTGTGATGTCTTTCATTTCACATTTGAAATATCTGATTATTACATGTGCATACGTTATGCGAATTTACCACCACACGTGCCATTTCCGGCGTGAAATGTTTTTTCACATTTGATGAAAATGTAAAAATGTGATAAATCCACATGTACATTTTCTGTAGTCGTGTTTACCTCGGGGCTTCCAGATGGAAAATGGCGTGCGGTTACATGTCGTAAAAAGCATCTCTTTTTGCTTGAGATTAAAGTTTTTGTGCATGATCTGGGACAAAGAAATACCTTAAAAAACAAATGAAGAATATATACTTTAATTTTTATTTTTTTTAAGTTGAGCAATTTCCTAAAACAGCTGGGCACTGCCCTTTTTTAGCAAATGTTGCTCAGACAAATAGTGCACTTGTTGAAACTATTTTCAGCCGCAGATGAATTCACTTGGAGCTTCAGTGAGTATTTACGTCAGCAGAGCGATGTACGATTGACTCAAAATAAACTACAGTGCCTGTGACACAGAGGAATATGCTATAACAAACACTTGTTGTTTTTGGTGTTTTAATGGGATTTGTTGACAATAAAAGAATATCACAATAATCCTACATCAAAATGAGATAAACTAATCACAACAGAGAGCCACCTTTTTATATCCTCAAATGAGCCTACAAACATATTTGACACTCCCGCATGCCGTATCTAAGTAGATGAACTGTCACCGGTGAAAGAGGTCTCACTTGGTGAAGACAGGTAGGGCTTATACAGACAAACTGGATCCTGAAGGTCCATGAAACAGCTGCTGCTGTCCCTGTCCTCTAGCATCAGTGTAAAAAACCTTCCACATGCTCTGCCATGGGGATTTGGGTGTAAAACTTCAAGAAAGAGCCCCCCCCCCAAAAAAAAGCTCCCTTTTTCTCATCCCCACGACCTACCCCTCCCTCTAAATCAACGTCGCCCCCCCTCAGACCTCCCAACACAAAGCCCTCAGAGCAAACCCAGCAGCACAGAAATCATAGCACACCATTCAATCATTGTTTTTTCCCCTCTCTCACCCCTTTTATGGTCCCACTAAAGGTTTTAGCCGGGCAGAGAAGGAGGGCTGTCACTGAGGAAACCTTAGCCCATTGATGAAGTGACAGGAGCTGCCAGAATATGATCCTAATCCTGTTTCCAGCATTCTTTTAGCCCGCTGGCATCGCAATTCCTCCACACATTCTCTGAGCTGTCAACTAGGAAAATCCCTCTAATAGCGCATTGCCCAGATACACATCAAAGAGCTCCTGGAAACCTTCAGCGGCTTAGCTGCCATAGATGCACACACACACACACACACACACACACACAAAACACACACACACACACACACACACACACACACACACAAACAAAAACACACACACACAAACAGCATTCCCATTAACTTACACCAATATGATCTTTACGAACACAGAAAACTCAGACGTTCATGACAAATTGACCATATATTTAAAGAGTATGCCTGAAAAAAAAAAAGCCAAAAGGAGGTTTGTATAAATTGTCTTTGCAGCCCTGAAATTATTTTTATGCACTGTAACCTGCCCCTATCCCTAACCACCCACCCCTCTCACCTCCTTTTCTCCAGTTAGACAGTGATATAATCTTTACGGTCATGGAGCGAGGAAGCGGGAAAAGACCAGGAAAAACAGGTGTCTGAACTTTGCTGACTCCAGGAACCCTTTCAGTCCTATTTTATCTCATTCTATTCTTACTTAATCCATCGATATCCCAACCAAAGGTAATCTTCTTATGGCAAAGCATTCTGTTTCGGTGCAGCCAAACCTCGGCTGACAGGGTGGGGGAAGAGGGGAGGGAGAGAGAGAGAGAGAGAGAGAGAGAGAGAGAGAGAGAGAGAGAGAGAGAGAGAGAGAGGGGTGTGTGGTGGATTGTAGACTCTTTAGAGCTTGACACTGTGCTTCAGTCATTTCATTTAGGATTAGTTCTTCTGCACTGGGTGAACAAGTGGCAGGTTCTCCCCTATGTGGTGTGTAAACCTCACCGTCGAGCATGGTAGACCTCCTGTGTTTGAATTATTTATGGTTCATCAAGGTGTCTTCAGTGGAACATATTAACCAAACTTCATTTTTTTTTTCACTATGAAGGTTTGAAGGCAATGTGTGGGGAAAAACTGTTTATTATCATTCTGTTTCTTGTCAGTCCCTCTCAGCGCTGTCAGCCATCCAGAGAGGAGCTGGATTCGGCACACTCTAAACTAATCCCTCTCTTGTTGCACACTTCCTCTCACTGGAGAAACTTCGAGAAAATGTTTTGGATGTTTTTTTCAAGACCTATATGTGAGTGCATGTTTGCATGTCCTGCTACGTGATTATTCCTGGTTCATGATCTAGACAGCTTGCCTGGTCTTCTTCTGACTCCCCTTTTAGCTGACTGAGCGCCAAAAGATTCAGAAACCCACGAAAAGTTCTGATAATACAAAAGTTCCATTAAGAAAATGCGATTTTTGTTTTATGACATTCATACAGCGTCTCCTCATTTCAACCCAAATATTTAAATGTAGGACGTTAGTTCAAGAAAGATTGCCTGTGTTGTTTTCTTACATTTTTAATAACAGGTGTTTTGCTTTTACTCTGTGTTGATTTCTTGAGCCGTTGTTTTTGGATCAAAGCTCCCTCTTTGCCTCGGAAAGTGTCCAAATGAGGCAAAGTGAGTCAGTTCAAGCAAATATTTTCATATTACATTTCCAACCGACAACACTGAGAACATAAGTCATTCTTACTTGTGATTTATTCCCTTGCATTAAACAGATAAATAATTCACATTTTAAACAACTGAGAAATACATGTCTTGAATATACAGTGATATAATACATAGAGAATGGGCCTTTGCGTCTTTCTGCTGAAGCCAGTGGCTCAGAAGAAGTGGTGACTCTGTCGAGTTCAGTCTGGCACCCGAGTTAACAAAAATATATGTCGGCTGGGTTCATATTTATTTGTCACTGTGCCTCCTCCGCAGATTCTCCCCTTATTTCATTGCTGCTGTAGGTCCTTTGCTTAAAGCCACAATTGACGTTTCCTCTCAAATCCTTCACACAAAAGGAGACATGGAGTTACTCTTTAGCCAGGCAGATGGAGGAGAACACTGAGGGATATTTACAACGCTCAATGGATTCAGCTGAGTACTGTAACTTTAAACAAGGAGAGTCATGTGTCATCTACAAAGAAATACAGTTGGGGATTATATTGAGTGATCAGAGCTTTATTTCTGATATCAGACTTCATTCTGTGTTTTGCGGCTGTAAGCCATGCTTCAGAGGGGTGCATGCATGCATAGTTCAAGTTCAGGGGTTGAATTGTAGAATATTTTAATATCTTATATCTGTACTGGAATCAGCTCAAGACGTTCTTCCCTGACTTCACAGAGGAGGCTGAAATCATAGTGAGCAGATAGCATTAGTAGAGTTGGCTTCTGCTGTTGACCAGGAGGAGTCGAATGAAAACAAAGATCCACAGGCCAAAAGTACTGTTCAGTCACAACTGCAGTCCAGGTGGGATTTCTTTTCATTAAGTCCATTGAGTTCTTGTTATAATCTTATTTTCTGCTAAGTCTATCCTGCAGAGCTGTTCTTCATATCCTGGCGTGCTCCCGATGGTGAGCTGCATGGTGACGATGAGGCGAATGGGGGTAGGTGTGTTAATGTTGGCAACCCTGGGCCCCCAAACTGAGGGAGGGCGCCTAAAGTGCCTGCTCTAAAACATATTTTGAGGCCTTCGTTGTGCCCAAAAAACATGTTGTTTCTACTGTTTGTCACACTGCTTTGGTTTTGAAATTGGGGTTTTTTTAAATCTAGAAAACAGCGGTTAAATTACATGAAACTGGAAATTTGGACAGATTTTAAGGATGTCAGCCAACTGGGTAGCTGACGTTTAAATTTATATCTCTATTGAGTTTTTGGAGATGTGTCTTGTGTATTTAATGGATAGTTGCTGACAGTGGTGAGAGGTCAAGTGGAAAGTGAAGTGGGGACCAGAGTCACCTCCTGTATACGGGGCCCATAATTCATATGTACAGCCCTGACTAGATGGCGGACACTTGAACTGAGCAGGCCGAGCTTCAGTTGGGGAGCGTGTCCAATCCCAGCGAGGCTGCATGCTGCTTGGCCCTCATACGGAGGTTCTCGATGCTGGTGGTCTTGCTGTTGAGGCTTCCGGGGAGGCCGCCTGGTGCCGCCTGCAGCAGCGGGCTATTCCATACCTGCTGGGCCTGCGACAGGGTCTGGTAGTAGGACTGGCAGGGCAGCGAGCTCAGCGGCGACGGCATGTTGACGTTCATGCCCAGGTAGGGCAAAGAGGACGGCGTGCTCATTTCAAAGGACGGGTAGTGAACCAGGTTGTTGGTGGCGGCCATGTGCTGCCGAAACTGCTCCTGCAGCCGGAAGAGGCTGAGGGGAGATGAAGCGTAGGAGTTGCTCTGCGCCAAACCGCCGGTCACGCTGCTGGAGGACGGCAGCGGGGGGGAGCTCAGGGGAGAGTCTGAGGGACAGGAAGAGAGAAGGAGGACTTTAATATGTTTCAACACACACTGACCTGTCTTGTGTTGATTTTTTGTTGTTGATGTGTCTATCCTGTTTTTAAATTAATTGTGTGCCTCACATACCAATTCAGTAAAACTATTTTGTACATGAATGTGATTTAAATTCTTAAATATGACAAATATTCAGGGTATATTTAAGAAAAAGCAGCTGCATTCATTAGACAACGATATTTTTACCTGATGTGGGGCTCATCGGTTTACAGGATGGAGAGCTGCTGCCCGGCTGCGCTCTGCCCTCCCCCTGAGTCTCCTCCCTGATCTTCACCCTCGACTCCCCTCTCGTTTCGTCCTCTCTGTCAGCGTTATCTTCTGCTGCTGACTCGCTGTCCGACGGCTCAGGGGAGGTGACGTTGACTTCCACGCTCATCTCTCCAGGCTGGGGCCGCGTGGCTGCCAGCCTCTCTGTCTCTGAGTGACAGGATGAAGAGGAGGAGGGAGGGGGAGGAGTGCGGGCCTCAGGAACCACAGTGGTGTTGTTGGTGGTGCTGGTGGAGTCAGTCTTGGAGTCCTCTGTAGAGCCCTCTGCAGTTTCGGACACCTCCTTCTGCTTCTGGAGCTGCTCCTTCTGCAGGCTGCGCTGCTTCTTACGGAACTTGGCCCGGCGGTTCTTGAACCAGACCTGGCAGATGGATGGACAGACAGATTGTGTCAAGGACTGTGGGTAACTTAACAGTGGACGTTAGGCTACAGCATATGACTGCCGTTTGTTCACATTTTGCAGCACTTTGCCTGTCCATTATCATTTCTAATGATAGAAAATTGCCTTAAGTTCACCTTTAAGCCATAAAGCTGTGCAGCAGGCAAACACCACACAGGATAGATGCATTCTAAAGGGGTTTTACCTGAACGCGTGCCTCGGGCAGGTTGGTGCACATGGCCAGACGTTCACGCATCACCACATCAGGGTAGTGGGTCTTCTGGAACGTTTTCTCCAGGGCCTCCAGCTGCTGGGCGGTGAAGGCTGTCCGACTGCGCCGCTGCTTTCGGTGCTGGGAGCCATACCGGGCCTCAAGGATAATGTCTTGAAATGTGCAGCCGTTGAGAAACAAGAAACATGACCAGTTTAATTGAGGTAACAGGTCAAAGGTCATTTAAGCACCCCAGAGATTAACACACATTGCCTTTGTGTTAATACACAGTAAAGGACGGAGATCTTGAATGACATTTGATGACTGTGAAACATTGAACCAAAAAAAAAAAAGAAAAAAAAGAAAAAAAGAGCAACTGATTCTTACCAGCCAGTCTCTCTGCCAGAGTGAGGGCATGCACTGAGGGCCTGTAGTCAGGGGCGTGCTGGGCTTGTTGCGCCGCCTGCTGGTGGAGGTTGTACATGGCGCTCAGTGAGTTCATGGCGTGGAGAGAGTAGCCGTTCACCCCGTAGTGCTGCATGGCCGGCGACCTGTCTGCAGAGAGGAGGACAAGCTGCTGTGAGTGTCAGGCCTGTTTATACAAACCAGTCCGTTTTAGTTGTAGTGCTTGAAAAGCGGAAACTTCAACATTTTGTATTATAACGTTTGTTGTAGGCTGACTAATTGAAATGGCAACAGGTGAAATAGCCTATACCGTAGCATTAAAGACAGCGCTGCTGAGAAAATAAATGATTCCTTCATTTTATCAAATGGAAATTGAGCAGAAAACTAAGAGGGACTTCTAATGATTTCAAAGAAATTAGCTGAGAACGTGTATGTGTGTTCTTAGATCCAGTCAGATCACATTTAGGTGAAATGAAACGTAGGCTAACATTTTAGGAAACCTTTTGCCCACGTCATTTAAATCGTTCAAAAAATATTTATCTTGGTTTAATAGTTTTGATATGCAGTAACCTTCACAGTTTTCATTCACCATTTAATCAAAGCTTGCAGGGGGAAAAAGTGTTTTAGGAATCCACAGCGCAACAGATTTAGTGTTATTAAGAGTGAACATGCAGAGGTGTGCAGAATGACAATAGACTATTCGAATATTTAGTTCCAGTTAGTTTCATTCAGCAATAAAAAAAAACGCAATGTAGCCTATAATTAGTAGCCTATTTTATTCACTAAAATAAAATTTAGCAAAGGCCTACTACAACAGTTAAAAAGTTTAAAATATTAATATGCTATACTTTTTTCTTCTACATTATATTTGGCATAATAATAAAAGTGGTATTTGTTCATATTAGTGCTCCTTAATTGTGATGTGTAAATGTACAAATAAGAAGAAGAAGAAATAATAAATTGTGGAAATTACTGAAGGCAAAAAAAACCACAAAATCCCCCCTACACACACACACACACACACACACACACACACACACACACACACACAATATGCCAATTAAATTAATTCTAACCAATCTGCTCTCTTATTTCTCCAGCTACCACCAAATTAAATGTTCAGTCTGAAGAGTGTAAATTGCATACATATTTACTTTGCTCCCTGAGAGTTTGACTCGAGCGGTGCTCCGTTTATTTCTGTGTGGCGGCTGCTTGCAGACGCCTGCAGGCTGGCGGAGACCTGAGACTGGGCTCCTGTCTATTGTGGGTGCAAATAGGTTTCAACTATACTAAAGCTATTAATTTATCATCAGGCCTGACACGTGAAAGATGGGCCAGCGTGTGTGTTACTGTGTTGTTAGGCTTTTGCGTGTGTGTGGGCTATGTGCGATCTAAACGTGTGACTAATGCAATAAAAAAGAAAAAGTGATTTCATTGCATTGGTTGACTAAACCAGCCTCTGGCTGCTTCATGTAATCTGTTCGATTTTTTTTTTTTTTTTTTTTTTTAAATCTGCAGCTTAGAAAATTTGCTCTTCTTTCAGGACAATGTCACGTAGCCTCGGGCTCTGATTTAAGCCTAATTATGCAAATTGCCGTGGATTTATGAGTTATAGGCTACAGCATTTAGGCTATACCGTAGATTGCCTCGAGGCCGGTGCTCTGTAGGTTATAGGCAACAGCATTCTGTAACTTAAACGACATAGGAAATGAATGGGGATAGTTAATATATAGTCAATTAACATTATGTCAAACAAAACAACCAAAATGAACTTCCTTAAATAACATTTTAAAGGGTCCCAAAATAAGATATGTAGCCTCGGCCTATATTTGTCTCAAAACTCCGCCTTAAAATAACCGTTAGTTACCGAACACTTGGAACAGTAAACAATCGATTAACTTGAGGAAAACACAGTCGCATTGCTACTGTAAGTTTTGATAGGGACCTCTGGAGGTCGACGGACTGCACTTTTGAAACACATTTGATGATGGAGTTTGGAAGACAACACAACTCCGCGATATTAAACACAATAAAAATTAAAGTAAAAAAAAAAATGTCTCGCAAAGCAATTTAAAATAGTTTTAAAATAAGACTTGTTAGGCTACAGAACAAATTCAAGAATACGATCATCGCAAACTTCCATTCTGCAAACGTCTTACCTCTCTTCTCTCTGTGTATCTGAAGCAAAAAATATCTCCACTAGCAGCCAAATATTTTCCTTTCAAATCTTCTTCTCTAAAATCCGCGTGCGGTTGTTCATTTCTTCATTTCATTAGCTTTTTCATTCACTTCGATATCCTGAGAATATCCCGGTCGGTCCGCTCCGTCCTCCGGCTCGCCTCTCTATGGATGTGGGAGGATGCTGAGCTGCCATCTCCCGGCCTTTAAAGCGCGCACACGCTCCATCTGTGAGCCAATCACCCCCCCCCCCACACACACACACAGCCCCTCCGCTCTCCTCCTCCACATCACTCCTCACTTCAGACAGGGTTTCTCTGCATCCGAGGTGCGACTTTTCTGTTGCTGTTTTAGAAAAAGAAGAAAAATATATTTTTTTGTTTGTTTTGTATGTAAGTTATTTTTTTTTTGCCCAAACTTTTTTTTATGTAGCCCATTGTTGTTATTTTGGAGGTGATAATAATGATAATGTTTATAGTTTTACAGAGGATGCAGACTGCTGACCTAAATAACACAGTTTCTTAATAATTTATAACTGATTTGAACAAATCTCAGCATGACGAGATGCATGTTAAGGTATTTCCAATTAGTCAAATTGTTTTTTATATATTTTAAATATCTTAGGGTTTACTTACAATTGGGTTGCTCATAATGAGCTAAAGCCAAGGTGAAAGGGCAGACTGAACTTAATTGTTGTTGTTTTTCTTTTATAAATAGGCCTAGCCTATATATAGGCATTTTTTATACAAATATTTAACTAAACATCCTAGATAGACCTACCTTCTTTTAACCAGTTTATTATTACTTTACCCACAATCATAGTGGGGTTAAATGACCAATAAAATGGCTAATTGTAGGTTTTAGGCTTATACATTTTATAGCCTAATAATTTTAGACCTAAATGTCACGAAAAAGAAATTTAAAGAAAAAAAAAAAAAAAAATCCCCGGAGTCCTTCTCAAAAGTAAATATTTGCGTCATTAGATCTTCAGTGAAGAATTCTAAGCTTTTTAAAAAGAAAATCCAATTTGATAAATGCTTGAATTCGGCCAAAAGAGGGTCTAAACCCAGGTCTTAGTTAAACGCTATGCAAATAGTCTATCCTAGTGGCCTGTGGGCTAGCACTCGTTTGCAGGGACCTGTGACTCTCAGGTTAATTCCGCGCTTTAATTTTATTTCCCTCGTGCCTCGGTGTGGCTTCATGTTTGGTGGGAAATGCAGCTGAGGTGGAGAGATGCAGGCTGGTCTATACAGCTCCCCGGCCCCGAGGGATTTAGGTTAGGATTGGGTAGACAAGACGCCATTTCACCCTCCAAAAAAATGTCTTAAAATGACTGCTGGTAAGAGGATTAAAACAATAATGCCCCTCTCTTCTTCAAGGTTTTTAGAAAAGATTTCTTCTCCCGAAGAAAAACCGTTTAGGCTGGAATTAAGGGCAGCGAAAAGTAGCCTTTTAATGTAAAGCTTGCATATTTTGTTGAATTTTCTCCCAAGAGAGTGAGAGAGAAAGAGAAAGGGGGACGGTGGGGTTGATCTTTGGCCACATTCATTCATTGGCAGAACTTTAGACTCCTGACAACAGCCTGCGTGAAAAGAAAATGTGATACTTGTGTAGGTTACTATACCTCAACGCGTTCACCCACAGTCCACTTCACAGAGTTTAAGTAGTATTCTCCTCACTCTTCTTTCTCTTTTTAGTGGCTTTCTCATACAACTGGGACAATCCAGAATATGAAAGCAACAAAATCAAATAGATGAGGTTAGTGGAAGTTGTCACGCAACAAGTGGCTATCAGTGCGAAAATTTATGTTTTTTCGAATGAAAAAAGGAGCGAGCAAATGTGCAACCATGAATAATAAAAAAAACAATAATAATAATTTTCTAATATTTTTTTTTTTATTCCGAATTTATGCTTTCTTTTTGTCATTCGGATATAACTGAAGAGCATTTAGGCCTCGAGAAAAAAAAAATCGGATTAACTTGTGAACCGATGGAAATAAGAACTTAAACTGGAGGTAAATCTGGCCAGTGTCTCTTTGTGGAAACCGTTTCTAAAGCAATTAAAGCGAGAAGGAATTCCTCTCAGCTGCTTTTCCTCAAATCAGCTTTTTACGGAACTTAATGCAGGCTAATGTCCAGCATGGATGAGGGCTTTAATGCAAGTGTCAAGAGGCTCTGCTATAAGAGTGATATTAGTGCCCCCCCACGCCCCCCTGACCATGCGGGGATGGAGAGGACAGGGAACTCGCTCTGACTCAGTTTACACGCATTTTACATTTACGGACAATTTAGACACTTTTTTTGGACATACAGGCTATAGGTACATAGGCATAGCCCTATATCTTTTCAGAATAAATTATTATTAAAGTCTCAAACTGGTGTTGAGGACCAATAATCAAAATTGTAATTTGTCATCTCGCACTGGACATTTGTTTTATGAGATTTTACAAGGTAATAATGTGAAAAATAATGACATTTTAAAGCATTATTTTTCCTTCTTCCTGCTGAACTATGTTTTGTGCATTCAGGCCTTCAGAGAAGGAAATGTTTTACATTATCTGGTCAAAAGTTGTATTGATATAAGTCTAGTGTGCATCATGTTGCAGAATTTGAATCTACATTTTGACAATGGCTCCATCTAACAGTTTTTTTCATAATCAATTAATCGGCCTATTGTTTTCTGGATTAATCGTTCTATAAAATATTGAAAAACATCCACCAAAACTTCCAAGAGCTCATGTAGCCATCAACAATTATCTCCTTTTGTCAGACCCAAAACCTAAAGACAATCAATACCCAAACTTTGGGTATTTTTGCATGAAAAAATGACTTAAACCATTAATCGATTATCAAAATAGATTTCATTTTCTGTCAACCGATTATTAATCGACCATTCAGTTCTTCTGACTTTAGAAGGCAAAAACGGTTTCAGATGTTTTATTTTGCAGAACTCGAGTCTTCGAAGCCTAATCATGATGATCGTGCACCCATCTCTTTATTTACCATTTTCACACTGCTTCTCATCCCGATCACCTTCAAGATCATAGCACTGCTCGCTGCAGGCTAACTTTCTAAACCCCAAATTCATCTCAGATTTTTGTGGATTTCATATGCGCACTCATTGTTCTCTGCACTCTGGCTGCATTCAAGCTTTATGGTGTTAAAGCCTCTCCTCAGATCTGAGTTATCGTCTTTGCTCTCAATCATCCTCCCGCCTGCTTTCTGAATATCAAAACTTTTATCCCTGCATCAGGACTTTGGCAGCCTAAAATCAAAGCTCAGCCGAGGAAGCTGCAGCGATTTATAAATCATGTGCAGTTTTTAATCAGGTTTATAACGCATGAACGTTTGTAATTTTACCCCTCAAATAGCTCCCTATATTTCCAAGTGGCATTTTACATCAAATCGAGGAGAAAGTTTATGCCTTCAGCCTTCAGAGCCCATTAACTTTTATCATTAGATTTTCTTTAACTTCATGAATACATTAGGTTTCAATCCAGCCGCTGTGGCCTGCACATGCTCTTAGTCAAGGTTAGCTTGTGCTCATTTGGGTGAAATTAATCATTTTGATGTATGGTTTAGAATTGACTGCTTCCTTGGGACTTGTGTGACTGGAGTAACAAAGCAACTTGCCATTAGCAATCCTCCGGCTGTGTATAAGCCGGGGCATTCGCCTTTAAGACTTTCCTCACACGTGTTGGATACCTGATTGAAAATGACAAATCTCTGGCTCCACAGCCCCTTTTTTTCTGTACTCAGTACATCTGTTACCATTGTATCAAAGGACAAAATCCCACTGTCTGTTATATACATCTAATTAGTTGTATACTCCTTATCTCACGTTCATATGCTCAACATCATTTTTTATCAATAAAAACACCAAAGTTACAAGTATTGCAAGACATTATTCTTTATAACCAAATGAAAGGGATGAAGTCTATTTACTGTGCAACAACACAGACATTTATCGGACAAACATCAGGCTTCTAAATTAAGGAGTTCCTGTAACTCAAGAAACCCATGCAAATTTAAACTGATAATGTTCAGAGACAATAGAGTGAATAAAACATCACAACAAATTAGTAGCAAATATTAGTTAAAAAGGTATCAATTTTTGGGAGCAACAGTATGAACTATAAACTCAAAATCAACGTACTCACCATTATAAAGTTGGATATGTTGAACATGTTAGCAAACAATTGCCAATGTATGCATCTAGCAAACATGGAGCAACATTAGAATTCATTTGGAGTTGTGTTTCTGGCCTTTTTTTTTGTTGCTCTGTTTTGGTCACCACCAGCTCCTGCGAAAAAAATATCAGTCTCTTTAGCTGCTAAATGCTCCATTATGTTCACCAGCACCAGTTTGGTGCTGGGCAGGTATGCAGTCGGCCTATCAGCGCTTTTGCCAAAAAAAGCTGCCAGCAGCTGCTGTAAATAACGCCAATGAGAACAGTGAGAGTGAACCAAAACAGTCATGTTGCTAGCTAGAAAAAATAAAAAAATAAAGAGCGGAAAGATGGTGAAACACTGTGTATAACTGGTGTGAACTACAAACTAAGGTTAACATGTTCATTCTTATGATTCACATTATGCATAGTATTATGTATATAGTGCAGCTTGACTTAGCATTGCACTCCTATAACATCGTTGAATTTAAGTGAAATACAGTTTTAAAAAATGTCAAAATTGATGCAGCAGAGGTACCATTTTTCTTATTCCACTTTTTTTTCTTGTCAGAACCTGGGGCCTACATTACCCACAATGCAAATTGACATCTGAAAATTCGGTTAGATGCAGTGTCTGCTCGTAGCCGCCAACCTCAAGCAAGAGATGAGGAGTGGGGTACAGAGGTCTGTAAGTTCACATCTTTCGCCTCACCTCCAGATTTTTTTCATTTTGAAACTTATAGTCTTCAGCCCCAACTGACGCTGGCATCCCAGCTCCCTCTGGAGCCACATAAGGCTTTACACAACTGTCTTCACATGTGCAGTACAGTAGTATTCCACAAGACCTGTAAACAGACTTCGATGTGTAAAATTGATGGAGTGCCTCTTTAAACATGCATCTTTAACTTTTCACGTTAGCACTTTGGTAGAAAAGGTTTCTCTGTCAAACTTTTGGTGGAAAAAAATGTTATTATGTAAGAATATAATAAATGGGACAGAGACACAGTAATTCTCTAAATGTGAGGCTGACCACAAGTTGTTCACTTTCACTATTGTTTCTCCTTGTATGATCCTGTAGACACAGCACACCATGCTGCAGCCAGGGCCGCTCCTCTGAACGGTTTCTCTGGCAGACTTGACATATCGAGGTTGGCAGGTTTGTTTCCTCCCTCTTTCTCAGAGCCGGTCTTTGGTTGTGCCCCTCAGGCTGCGGCCCAGCACAAGGGTTCCTATTGTCAGGGCCTAATCCAGGGGCTACACAGCTTTAGCAACATGGTGGGATAAAAGCCCATCAAACCACTACTTTTTGGGGGCAAATCTTTCCTAATCCCTCGCTTTATCTAAACAAAAGGAGAGAAACAAGAGGATAGAAATAAATTGTGCAGACACAGGGCAAGACCGGGAGCTAAGATGCAAAGAAGTAGTTTCACTGGAGAAGCTAACCATTTTTGACAGGCTTTCACTAAAGGATTGACAAAAAACGGACACCAGGATTCCAAAAAGGGCCGTACAAGGTCTTTTTTTCTTTTCTAAAGTTAAGCTTTAAGATACTTAGAGGGATATGTCGAAATTAGTGAGATTAAATTCAAAAACCTTGACTATTAAGAGGACTTGGCAGGGGGCACCTGTCAGTTTTGAACGCTCTAAAAAAATGTTCTTGGTTTTCTTGGTTGATGTAAACAAGCGACAACTGTGTGATCTTGAACCTATTCTTTGCTCTTTTCTCATACAGGGAAAAGGGAGTATGGGAATTTCTCTTTCCTGCCTCACACAGACCGCTTAGAAAATCTGCTCCATCACACCAACTGTGTAACCCTGACCTGTGTCCAAACCACATTTACTTTCAAGATGACCCAGAAAGAATCTTTTTACTGTAATTTCATGTGTGGGAATTCTTCCAAAAAACACAAAATGACAGCTCCAAATTAGGCTTTTTATTTAATGTCTGTTTCTGAGACTCTGCGAGCTACAGTTCATTTGCGACACCATGGTTTGAACAGACCTTGTAAATTAGAGGACCCTGTAAACTTACATGTTCTGTGTGTGTGTTTGTGTGTGTGTGTGTGTGTGTGTGTGTGTGTTTCAGGGGACAAATCCCCTGACCCCGTTTCATGTCTGCTGCCAATTCCAATTTCTATCTTTGCTCTGTGGCAACTCGCTTCAAATCCCAAGTGCCGCATCTGCAAATGACTCTGTGAGTTAGAGGCTCCATTTTCTGCCACAGCGCCAATGCTCCACAAGAGGACCATTTGGAGCCCGGCGGTCAGAGAGCCGAGTAGAGATTGAGAACAAGCCAGTTCGTTCTGGCTCTATGTACATAAACCACCACAGCCGGGGGGGCCTTCAGCGTCTCGCTCGCCCTCTCAGGTGTACGAACAGAAACACGGTGACATATATAATTCACTACCTGACAGTAAATGCACTGTCCTCATCCACACACAAAGTTCAGGCTTTCGAAATGTAATATATATCATTGAGGGCAAACTGATTTGATTAGCATCATATTTTGGTTTTATGATTGGTTGACAGTGCGCCCCCTGCTGGCCCGTATCGATGCCTCCTGAATGGGGTAATTAAGAGATAATAGGCTGGGGATGCTCGTCAGGGACCAAGTGATTAGTGATTCATTACATGAGCTTAGAACGAGGAAGAAGAGAGGAGGGAAGTGGTTGGGTTTCAGTGGGGGGCATACTGGAACAGCCTGACAAATTGCCATTGGATTTATCCAGGGTAATTAACTATCACCCAGGGAAAGGGCTGGGCCTGGGACTATCGGTAACCTACAGCAGAGTCCCACAATCATCACACGTGCTGACTCCAGTTTTTCTTTCTTCTGTTAATGGCTGTAAGTCCTTTTAATGCTGCATTGTGTGTTCAGAAAAAAAACCCACAATACATGAACTATGAGATTCTGTGGATGTAAAAATGGATTTCAATTTAAATGTTTTTACTACTAAGTGGTGGTGCTACATGCTAATAAGAAATAATATTTAATGTTCTCTCACACTGACGCCTCAATTCAATTCAAATCAATTCAATTTTATTTATAGTATCAAATCATAACAAGAGTTATCTCAAGACACTTTACAGATGGAGTAGGTCTAGACCACACTATAATTTACAAAGACCCAATAATTCCAGTAATTTCCCCAAGAGCAAGCATTTAGTGGTGAGGAAAAACTCCCTTTTAGGGAGAAACCTTGGGTAGTGAGGAAAACTTCCTTTTAGGGAGAAAACCTCGGACAGACCCAGTCTCTTTGTAGGCGGTGTCTGATGGTGCTGGTTGGGGGTACGATGAACAACGGCAATATTAGTCACAATAAAGATAATGGAACTATGACAAGAAATAGTAGTAGTAGTAGTTCATGGCGTAAGCAGAGCGTTATAGGGTGTAGCAGGGCACTGCAGGCCACTGCAGGGCATAGCAGGGTGTAGGAGGGCACTGCAGGGCATATAAGGGTGTAGGAGGGCACTGCAGGGCATAGCAGGACATAGCAGGATGTAGCAGGGCACTGCAGAGTGTAGCAGGGTGTAGCAATGCATAGCAGGGCGCGGAGCAGGACCACGGCAACAGCTGCAACCATGATTTAGGTGCAGGAAAACTGCTGGGCGAAAAAAACATAAGGACTCCGGGGAATAAGCTTCCCCAGAGCTAAGTTAGGAACAAGCATTTCTGGGACATGGATGCACACAGATGGAAAGAAAGAGGAGAGAGGAGCTCAGTGTGTCAACGGAAGTCCCCCGGCAGTCTAAAACTATAACAGCATAATTAAGAGCTGGTGCAAGGCAAACCTGAGCCAGTTCTATAAGGGTTGGTAGATGAATATGAAGAGAAGCAGAGAAGAGAAGCCTTAGTGTTTAGGTAAGTAGGCCTACATTCTATACTTATTTTAAATACAGGCAGCAGGGAAACAGTCTGGCTCTATCAGAAAGTTAAAAAAAAAAGTCTACCAGCTCTAAAGTCTAAAGCTCACAAATCAAGACATTATATCGGGAGACACCAGACTTTTGCAGGGAATATGTTACCATGTTGTCAGTGTTTCTCAGGTTGCAACCCTATCACCTAGAAACACATTGATATACTACTTAATGCAATGTACAGTGTTGAAAATGTTTTTTACTTTAATTTTATGTTGGATTTTTCCTTTAAAGTGGAAATCCTCTCATTTTCACAGTTAACATATTGAACCTATGACCTGACATTAATCAAACAGTATCCCCAAAGATTATTGCTGCATTCATATGGTGTCAGAATAATCTGAAAAATTAGCTCCCATGAATGCCCCCTCAAGTCAGAACGACCATTTGGTTAAAATATATGTTGGTTAAATTTTTACTACACAACTTGCTGATTTGGCCATAGATTACATAGTATAGGGTGGACGAAAGTACATTTTTAATTAATTAACGTATTGCAAAGCAATTTTTTTGCTCACATGCAATTTGTAATATGGTATTAGGTTAGTTTCTTATTAGCATTAACCCTGATAACAAGTCACGTATAGCAATATTTTAGTGGTTTTAAGGAAAGCACTGGTGCAGCGACAAGCCTGGCACAAAATCGCTAATATGAAGCTTAAAACTGGAAATAAATACTGGAAACAGCTATTTTTTTAGCGCTTTGAGTAATATGGACCATGCGAAGAGCACGTGAATGCAGCGTATGACACAGAAATGTTTCAGTGCCAATGAATGGGCACTTGAATTTATAGCACAAAGTCATACAGTGTTAGTTAGTTTTAACTTGGAAAGCACAATAAGCTTTACAGCCCATTGTAGCATGGACTTCACTTGACTGCAGTCAAAATTTTATCTTTTGCAATTGATTGTCATTTGAGCTATAGGGAGGGGTAAACAGCAAACAAAAAGCAGTTGCCAGAAACCAATGTGAAATATTTACTTTAACAAACTCAATAAAGAGTCTAAGAAATGTAGTATTAGATGGTATTAAAAGTATTAAACTGTGAAATTCAGCTGTATTCCCTTTTAAGAATCGTTGCATGGCACACACGGGTGGCTTCCATCCACTATTTGAGTGCCATGATCCTGTAAAGTAGGAAAGTCTATATTCCCATCCTTCCAAAGCCAGCCTACCATCCAAGAGTAATCCTCTCTGGTCTATATCAGCCTCACAAAGCAGCGCACACTTACATGGAGAAGATGATTTTTTTGTCTGTTTTATCTGATTTGGAAGCACTTAGAAACAGCTCTAAGTCTTCTCTCGATTAGAAGGACTAGGGAAAAACTCAGTCGGTGTGATAACTGCTCCCTCCTACAGCTACCTCTCATCATCCAACATCTGGCTATTGTTGTTAAATCTGCTTTAAAGCATCAGTGGGTCATCTGGATTCAAACATTTTGAGAATTGAGGCTCATCTGTTGAGCTTAATTCACTGTCGAGTTGCACTCCTCTCCTCTTTAGTCTCTCATCAGAATAAAGGCTGCTGTTTCAAACACCTCTGAAAGTGCTGCTTTTCTAATATCCGATAAATGAGCTGCAATGAAGTCCAACGCAACTTAGTCTGAAGGTGTGTGCACACATACAGCATAAACATGCACAAAAACATCACAGATTTTTCCATTTTCCATTATCATTCCTTAACTCAGACGTTGTGGGCCTGCATCTCAGCGAGAGCACAGCTCAAGTCAAGCTCTTCCCCCCCATAAGCTCTATTATGCAGTGTTTTATGAAATGAGAATAAGGGGTTGATTTATTGTTGTTTCATAATCTGGGTTTATGCCTTGTTCTGCAAAAATCCTTTTAAAAAAGGCTTTGGCTGGCAGTCAGGGCAGAACCACATCCAGCATTAACCCACTGACTAACTGCTGCCTAAAGGGGCCCCAGCATGACCATTTGAATAGGATCCAGAAACTGTTTGTCAAGAAGGGCCAAGGGTCAAAATTGTGTGACTTGTGGAGGACGAATAATTAAAGTAAAAATAATTTAAAAAAATAAAATATCATAAGAGAGAGCGAAAACTGCATTTTTGCATATAAATAGTCAAAAGATTTTGGGAATTATGCACCCAAGTGCCACACATAACCCTCCAGTTATGTCGGAAAAAAACATAAAAAACTCATAGTATAATATGTCGAAATAATTATGAAAAAGTCATAGTATGTATGTCGAAAAGAGGCATAGTATAGTACGGTCGAAAAAAGTTATAACAAAGTCTTAGTATAGTATGTTGTAAAAGTCATAGTAAAGTATGTCGAAAAAGTCTAAATATTTTGTGTCGAAAAAGTGATAACAAAGTCATAGTATAGTATGTTGGAAAAAAAATGATAAAGTCATAGTGAAGTATGTTAAAAATAGTCATAGTAAAGTATGTTGAAAAGAGTGATGAAAAAGTCAAAGTATAGGATGTCGAAAAAAACATTGTTTAGTATATTGAAAAAAGGGATAGTATAGTAGGTTTGCAGTGACTAATTGCCTGTTGGAGCAGTGCCAAACACCGAGCCACTGTGCCACAGAACAATTAATGTTAAAAACAGTAATAGCATAGTATGTCGCAAGAAGCTATTAAAAAGTCATAGTATGGTATGTCGAAAAAAGTGATTAAAAACGTCATAGTATAGTACGTCGAAAACACATAGTATAGTATTTTTTTTTTAGGATAAAAAAGTCATAGTATAGTATGTCAAAAAAAGTGATACAAAAGTCATATTATATCATGTCGAAAAACGTGATAAAAAAGTCATTGTATAGTATGTCGAAAAAAGTGACAAAAAAGTCATAGTATATCGAAACAAGTCATGGGAGAGACAAAGCTTCTCTTCATCTAGCTGCATTCTTCATTTCATAATTTAGGTCTTGAAACAAATCACACCATACTGGATTTGAACAGTCAACCTTCTGCCTTTTAATCAGTCTCTTAGCCCTCTGAGTTATCTGACCTGATTCAAGAGATATGTTTTTGATCAAATTTGTCTCTTTTACTGTATGTGACCTCAAAACATTGTGAAGCATGTAGGATTTGAACACTTAACCTTCTGTCTCCCAATCATTCTCTCATCACACTAAGCTAACTGACCAGACTAAACCGATATGATTTTGGCAAATTCGTCTCTTTCACTTAGTATATTGGACCTCAAAACTTCCTCAAACATAACAGATTAGAACACTCAACCTTCTGTCTTTCGATCATAATCTCATCACTCTAAACTATCTGACCTGACACAAACTTCATGTTTTCGTAAAAAAGTCAAAATATAGTATGACAAAAAAAGTGATAAAAATGTCATAGTATGTCAAAAAAAAGTGATAAAAAAACTCATACTTTAGTATGTTGAAAAAGTCATAGTATAGTATGTAGAAAAAAGTGATGAAAAAGTCATAGTATAGTATGTAGTAAAAAAGTGGTAAAAAGTAATAGTATAGCATGTCGAAAAATAGTCATAGTATAACATGTTGAAAAAAATTATAAAAAAGTCATAGTATAGTATGTCGAAAAAACTCATAGTATAGCATGTTGAAAATAGTGATAAAAAAGTCAGAGTATCGTATGTCGAAAAAAGTGATGGGAGAGACTGACAGGAACAAAGCTTCTCAAAGTGATAAAAAGTCTCAAAGTGATAAAAAGTCATGGTATAGTATGTCGAAAAAAGTCATAGTCTAGTATGTAAAAAATAGTGATAAAAAGTGATAGTATAGTATGTTGAAAACAGTGATAAAAAGTCATAGTTATTACTTGTCTGTTTGAGCAGTGCTAACCACCAAGTCACTATGCCACCAAAGAATTTATGTTGAAAACAGTAATCGCATAGTATGTCGAAAAAAAAATGATAACAAAGTCATAGTATAGTATGTTGAAAAAGTGATAAAGTCATAGCATAGTATGTTGAAAAAAACATCATGGAAAGGGCTAATCCGGACCGGGAATCAAACCTCAGTAGGTCTGCCATGAGTACTTGCCTGTTGGAGTAATGCAAATCACCAAGACACTGTGCCACCAAAGAACTTATGTTGAGTGTAATGATATAATATGTCGAAAAAAGCCATTAAAAAGTCATAGTATGGTATGTAAAAAGTGATAAAAAAATCATAGTATCATATGTTGAAACAAATTAATGAAAAGGGCCAACGCAGGAATCAAACCTGAGTCAGAGTCTGCAGCGACTATTAGTCTGTTTGAGCGGTGTTAACTATCGAGCCATTGTGTCACCACAGAACTTTTAGTATGTTAAAAAAGCCATTAAAAGTCATAGTATGGTATGTTGAAAAGAAGTGATAAAAAAGTAATGGTATGTATGTTGAAAAAAGTCATAGTCTAGTATGTCGAAAAAAGTGATAACAAAGTCGAAAAAAACGTCATGAAAAGGGACAACGGGGGAATCGAAACTGAGTAGGTCTGCAGTGAGTACTTACCTGTTGGAGCAGTGTAAAGTACCAAATCACTGTGCCATCAAATAACCTATGTTGAAAACAGTAACATAGTATGTCGAAAAAAGCCATTAAAAAGTCATAGTATTGTATGTCAAAAAAAATCATAGCATAGTATGTCAAAAATAGTCATAGTATAGTATGTCGAAAAAAGTGATTAGGAAAGTCATGGTATAGTATGTCGAAAAAATCATAGTATAGCATGGTCAAAGTTATAAAAAAGTGATAGTAAGTCAAAAAAGTCAAAGTATAGTATGTTGAAAAAAGTCATAGTATCGTATGTCGAAAAAAGTGATAGAGTCATAGTATAGTATTTAGAAAAAAGCCATTAAAAAGTCATAGTATTGTATGTCGAAAAAAAAAGTCACATAGAGGGCTAGGGTCGAACCTGGGTCAGAGCCAGCAGTGACTACTTGCTAGTTGTCTGTTGGAGCAGTGCTAACCACTGAGACACTGTGCCACCAAAGAATTCATGTTCAAAACAGTAATAGCATAGTATGTTGAAAAAAGCCATTAAAAACGTCATAGTATGGTATGTTGAAAAAGTCAAAGTATAGCATGTCAAAAAAAGTGATACAAATGACATAGAAAAGTCAGGAAAAATGTTATATAATATATAGGCATAGGAACATAGGCATACTGACAAATACAGAGAGAGTTGTGTGGAGCTTATTTAGCTCTGTAGCAATTCATTTGGCAATGGCTTGAATGTAACGGACGTTCATTAATATCAAAAAGTTACGCACTAAAGCTTTAAATGAGGCTGAAAGTAGCAAGTGTATCTACATATTGACGTATAAATGGTGTGTGTGAAGTAAGAATTGTGGCCGTGAGAGCAAGTTTTAAGATGATGTTCTCTCTCCTCTGCACTGTAGCTGTGATATCGCCCACACTGAGTAGCCCTTAGAAAGGCTGAAAAAGCCTAAGAAGCACTAATCTTAAACAGTGACAACACAAAACTGTAAAGAAAACCAGAAAGCGGAATCATTTTATAATAGCTGAAGGTGACTAAAGATAAATAAATAAAAGATTCCTGTCCCATTCTTATGCTGAATTTTCCATTGTCTACCTTTGTTGTTGTCTTAATTTTATTACAGATATATGGGTAGAGGCGGTGTAACATTTTATTATAACTCAGACAAAGTTCACTTCCCTTAATTATAGCGTGATAACAATGGGCAGCAAAGTTAATATCATATTCTATTGGGTTATACCTGCAGATCAGCAAGTCTGCTCCCAGCCATTTAGCTCTAATTACATTGTGCTGGAAGCCTCTGCAGAGAATGCAAGCCAGTGTGGAAATAAGTGCTTAAGAAATGACTGTGTGAGAGATGGCCTGAAGGCATTGAGCTCTCTGCAGAGACGCTGCGGTAGGCCACTTAACCTGGATACCTGCTCACACGGATCCCACCAATCAGGGACGAATGAAGAACACTTATTGTAAGTGAAAGCATGTTAACTGGCATCTGTATCACTCTTAATACTGAAATGAAGGGGGAAAAAACATTCACTACACCCACAAATGAGCACCTCCTTTACCCTCAGAGACAGGGAATAAGGGAGGGAGCAGTGGTGGAAATTTGAGAGAGAGGCCTTAAGAATAAAAAGGAGTCTTGCTGGGCCCAAATGGCCATATAAAGAGTCGGCCGTCCTGCCAGTCAGATGGCGGCTGGCTGGAGGAACCCGGGAGTGAGAACTGCTGTCTTCTCATTAGATAATCCCTCCAGCACACAGCGGCAGCGGGGGGGGGGCAGAGAGAGCCTGTTAAAGAGAGCCAGCGCTGGACGATGGATATCTGTATGTATTTATCTATTTTCTAATGAGTGCTGCTTAGCTGCCCGCCGAGTTGGAACGTGGGCATGAGAAAAGTAAATACTGAAGGAAAATACTTTCACGTGAGCCTGATTCTGCAGGATATGAAATGGTAATTTGTTTTGCATACAAATATATTTTTGCTTATGTCTTTTTTAAATACTGCTGCTCAAAATCACACACATTTGTCACATTTTACTTAAATAAGTACAGTATACTTCATGGTGAGATTGACTACGATGGTTAATGTGTGTGTGTGTGTGTGTGTGTGTGTGTGTTTTGAGTGTGTTTTCCTTGCCTAGGGGTCCTGCCGCACACCCCCCACCCTGCAGAGGAGCCCTTTGGCAGAGATCTGACTCTACATGAATATGAATGAGGAGGTAACACACAGGGGAGAGCCAGGGAATCTGATGACAGTGCAGGAAAAGACCAGAGCATCTACGGGGATGTATGACTTCTCAGCCCTGCCACTGATATGATAAAGTGGCTGAATTTGAATATGTGTGTGTGTGTGTGTGTGTGTGTGTGTGTGTGTGTGTGTGTGTGTGTGTGTGTGTGTGTGTGTGTGTGTGTGTGTGTGTGTAAGGGTGTGTGTGTGCCTCGCCTCAGAGTGTGTCCCGTCAGATGGATATGAATAATGTATTGATATCCAGCCCCCTGTGGTAGTCCATACAATCCCGCCTGTGTGTGTTGTGTTTAGCCTGCCCAGCTGGCAGGGTCACAGGGGATGCACACACATTATGTCACAGTCCCAGGAGAGGTTAGGGTGCATGTTCCCTATTTATCATCAATCAACAGAGCAAACTGTTTAACAACAACAATGAGGCAGTTAAGAGGCCCCCTCAGTTCATGCCAGAAGTGGTGATAATTACCCAAACATGAAGTTGTCACTCTTCTCCCTGCTCAGCCTCTCCCTGCATCTGCCCCTTTTGATTTTGTGCCGAGTCGAGCGTGACTCACTCACAAGTGAGACGGACAGTAATTGGCGAGATTGATTTTTAAAAGCTTATTCATTTGACCTGCACCGTGTCCATATGGAGCCTTTTCATTAAGCTTGATAAATGCATCAATACGTTTCCTGATGCACTTGTTATGGTTTCATTACCTTTCCAGAAACCTCTTCTTCCTCATTGTAAAATGAATCTGAATTCCCCCAGCTAGCTCTTTTCGCTAAAAGGGATGGTCAAACACACCTCCTGTCAAATTGTCAGCAGGTCTGGTTGAGCCAAATGCCTCACACTGCCTGCCCTGCCTAAATGCATTTACTTATCTTTCCACACCTTAAACACTCTGACTGAGATGTTTTATGATGTCAACCTAAATGCTTTACATACAGCATGGGAGCAAATAGAAATTAAATGAGTCCCTTAAAGTGCTCATATTATGCTTTTTGGCTTTTCCCCTTTTCTTTATTGTGTTATATATCTTTTTTGTGCACGTTATAGGTTTACAAAGTGAAAAAGCCCAAAGTCCACCCCAAAGGGACTTACCATCTCCAACAGATAGCATTGTTCACAAACTGCTCCAAACGGCTCTATTGTAGTCCAGCCTTTACTTCCGTGACAAACGTGCGTCACTTTGTAACACACGTTTTAATGCTCGCCTAGCTGCTAGCATGGCACGACCTCATGCTCTGCTTCTGACTGGGTAGCAGTACTTACCTAGCTACTGCGCATGTACGACTCCCAACAAAGATGCAATAGAAGTGTGATGTCTCACTCTGTAGCTAAAACAGAGAGCTCAACACACAGGGTGAAAAGAGGAGCTGCAGCAATGTGCAGTACAACAAACATATGGTGTTTTCTGAAAATTAAACCACGTAAACCTATTCTGATATAACCTCTAAATACAATTATGAACCTGAAAATGTCCAAAATATGAGCACTTTAAGCAATCAAAACTGCTCCCTAACACGCACCATTTGCCAAATACCATGGCAGCATTGTGGCTCTTTCAGTAACATGTCTGAATAAAGCCATAATGAAACATGAAATGGGCACCTCTGAGTGATGGCATTGACATGTTATCGCCATAGAAAAGCGTGTTAGAAAACAGTTGCCTACGCACACATCCAGAAGATACAAACCAACATTAGTAATTTTTTGGAGTCGTGGCCACCAGCTTAATGTTCATTCGCCTTTTAGCGTTTCGTTTTCACCAAGTCCTGAGGGAAATATCTGACTTTTGTTGGCCAGCTTGTTGCGATCTGTCTGTCTGCTGTTTGGTGCTAGGTAAGTATCATACAGTGGGTTTTTAGAGCTGAAAATTGCTGCCTGCTGCTGCTGAAAGTGACGTTGATGAGAGCAGTGAGAGTGAACCACAACACCAACAAGTTGCAGTCTGTAAAACCAAAACAATGAGCTAAAAGACGCTTAAACGCACCGTATAGCTGAGCTAACTGAAAAGTCGTGTGATAATTACCTGTGGGTTCGTCACTATGAGCAGGGTCGTAGCAAAAAATTCTGGGCCCTGTAGAAAGGCATTTTCTATGGGCCCCTCCCCGCATCCACAGCTATTCATTCTAGCATTCACATGAGGGCCCAGGTTACTCAGTCCCCTTTTCCCCCCCAGTCCGACTATGAGTAAGTCCTTTTACATTACACATACTCATTTCGCTTTGAACAGGTAGATGTTTGCACCTGCTAGGCTCAGGGCCTGCCGCACCTCCGCCGGTGCCTGTCTGGTTAGCTGTGGGATCATCAGCCGGGGACTACAAGTCAATAATGTTTCGCCCCTGATCATGGAAGAACCCCATAGTGGCGGGGACTGTGACCTGGGACGTCTCCCTGACACCCCTCGCAGCTAACCCTTTCTTTAGGAGCTGCTAGCTCCCCAGATCTTATCACGCTTCCTCAGCCATAACCAGAAGCTGGCCTTCTCCGCCTCTTCTGAGAGCTCCGTCATGGTTTTGTGTAGCTCTTTGCCTCGTAGCTCTAGGTCTCGGAGCAGGTGTAATGTTGAGCTCCCCACAAAACCCAATTCATTCCAATCTCCACAGGACAGAGTTTCGTGCTCCATCCTCCTTCCCTACACTCGGCAACCAGGCCTCCATATTTCGCTGCCTCCACCCCTTCCTCCCATGGTTTCGCTGATTTAATCGCTGACCAGAGCACCATGTCTGGTCACGGTGTGGTGCTGAAGATCTCCCTTGGAAAGTGGAGTTGCTTGCCCAGGTCGACCTCCATTTAATTATTTGTGACTATAATTTATTAATTCATTCAACCTTTATTATACTCGAGAAATCATTGTGGGGCGGCCCTCATTTACAATGACATCAAGACAAATTACAAAGACAAAACAACACAGAAAAGAAGCGACACCATTATAAGACAAATAGAGATAAGATATGAGTTGATTTTAACGACGTGCTGCAATTTGTTCCAGGAGTCAGGTGCAGTAAAGTTAAAAGCAGTTTTTCCAAGTTCAGAACAAGCTTGTGTAACATGAAGCAATAGCCAGTCAGCAGATATCAAATTGATAGAAGTAGCCAGCGATGTTATATATTGCGTATCTGCAAAGGGCTTTATTTTTAAAATGTTGCATACAAGTGGTGAAACATGATTTTCATATTTTATTCCCTCTTTAACAATTCACCAAATCCCTTATTGAACAACATATGGAGGTCAGCGTCTCTGCAGGAGCTGGTACCTTATTTCTATGACTTTCATAACCTCTGCCCTCTGGAACAGTTAGCCCTCCATTGATTTCAGCTTTCCCCTTAGCTTAAGTGTCAGCTACAATAAAGAGATTTTCCTGGTTTGATAGTGTAAGTGATTCACAGGGAAGGTTGAAGAAGAGACAGGAAAGAAAGAGTATATTTAATGACAGCAAAGTTGCAGGACACTCCAACTGAAACTTCATCAATGAGCACTGATGTGAAAACCGAGAGAAAACCAAAAGGGCAAACTTTATTTTAGCACTTTACATTTGCATTGCACAGATGAGAATTGTGTGATATTACACCCTAGTATAGCTCAGTGGAAAGGAGCTGCAAAGTAAAAATGTGGCTGAGTTCTTTATTAGCGTTGAGCAGGCTTGCAAAAGCAGACTCGTGTCCACAGAGTCGCATAGCCTTGAAACACAGAAACTAATCCATGATATTGATCAGTTTGTTTCATATCGGCCCCTGTAATCCATCAAGCTAACAGGGCGGGATAGGTCTAATTTATATCATCTGAAAGGTGTAATCAAAGATGAATGAACCCCAGCGTGATAGAAATGTGCGCTGGGTCATAATTTCTACCACTGTGAGTAATGGTGGGAGGCGATAAACACAACAGCCGCTGCGGAAAATAGGTAGAACTAAACAGAAAGGTTTGTACAGCCCAGCAGAGTGCGCATGTGTGGCACCAACATGGTCTGAATATAAACCTATTTTATTAGATTTGTGCAATATGATACAAATAAAGAAAACAACATGTTATATGCAAACTCTTCTTTTGGATCTCCACAAAATGTTTTTGATACAGTTCGAAAACAGACAATTTGACAACAGCAGTTTGATTCACCTGAGGCATGAAGCCAAACTTATTAAATTACCAGCTACAACATGCATGTAACGACTATATATCTACAGTCATCTTAAGTTTTGATAAAATAGTTATGAGTGTTGCCACAAGCTAAAATTTTAACAACAGCTTTATCCATTGTGCAATAGGGAAGCTCATGTACGTGTGACAACGCAGGCTGACCCAGAGGTAAAAGATGGCAGTGACGAGCTTCAAGAGTAGCTGTGGAGAGGGAGAGAGAGAGTAGCTGTAAATATATGTGTAAATATATATAAATGTTTCCTTTTAAAAAGCCACTTAAGAACTCCAACCCTTTAAATAAGGCCAGGAATAATCTGTTTCCTCCGTTGCGGTAGATCCAGCAGGGATTTGCAGAAACATTCGGCAGTGACACAGATCTACATAATCATTTTAAGTTTCTACCCGCTCCTTCCAATGATTCTCCTGCTGTCACTTTAGATACCGCTAAAACTGATTTGGGCTCCCTAATCTCCCAGTATTTCTTAGACTTTAAAAATCTCTAATATTATAAGGAGATTATTTCATTTATAATTGATTGAGTGCATTTGCCGGAGTGCCACTTCAAAGTTGCTGAATTAAAGATGCATTTAAGAAGCCTGGTGCCGGGCGCTGTGAGTCGCAGGGTGGGGTGGGAGGTTGCGTCGGGGGAGAGGATGGTGGAGGGGGTTTGGGAATAGTGGTGGGGGAAGCTTGTGTCTTCTCGGTGGAGAGAGCGGGGCTGATCCATGGAGATTTCTTAAAATGGGCTCTTGCAAAGTGCCTCGCTCGGAGAAGGCATCGGAGGACACTAGCCAATGGCAGCGGACCAGCCGTGGTGGGAATCTGTGTCTGTGTTGGTTAAAACTCTTCAGTAAAGAGTTGGCTCTTGTTACATTTACTCCCTCAGAGAAACTGCGTCGAGTCCTGTCCATCCTCAGAGTTCCTCTAAGAACACATCAAGAGGATGATTCCCAGGTGAAGTCTGCTCTACCTGTAAGAGACTTTACCCAAATATCTTCCTTTCCACTCAAGAGAAACCACACTGGACTGCCAAAAAGTGTACGTTCTTTGAAAGCCTTTTTTTCTTAAGCTCTATCTTTGGATTTCCAGCACACAGGACCCTAAAATCTCCACAGACCAGGGCTAAATATGAAGCTCCCTGATTCCCCATCTTTCCCCTTCTCCAAACCGAACACAATTCAGGAGTCAGGCTCTCACCTCCTCATTGGCTTACAAATACCTGCAACTCCCACTGGACCACTTTGAGGGTCTTCATTAATGCAGAGAGAGAGATAGAGAGTCTTTAAAGAAAATCCCCCCCAGCCCGAAAGAACAGGAAGAAGATATGGCCTATTGGAGAGCTCAGGCCTATTGGAGTGCTTAGTTCTGACTAAATGAATCTTGACAGTGAGGAGGATGCTCTCCTCCTGCCCAGTATTGTACCAGCCGACTATATACCCCCCCACATCCCACTGCCTTAGATGCTCTGTCACCCCCCCACCCCCCCCGCCCCCCACCTCCAAACCCCAACCCCCATCCACCACCACCACCACAGCCCCAACCAGATCATAATCCTCTTAACGCTCTGCCTTATTAACCACTCATCTAAATGACATGAAAGCAACCGGCTGGAGAGAGGGGAGAAAAAAAAGTAAATTATTTCCCCTGGAATAAAGTCCTGGCCCTTTCACCATACAGTACTTTGTATTTCACATTTGATTATGTGACAAGTGTATCTAAGTCTGCTCGGGGCTCAAGAGAAATGTATTTCAGAGCCCATCAGGCACAGCAAATTTAAAAGAGGGTCCAACAGCCCTGTGATTGTACATGCACATACACACCGTGTTACATTAACACACACACACACACACACACACACACACATACATACACACACACACACACACACACACACACACACACACACACACACACACACACACACACACACACACACACACACACACACACACACACAGCTAAATTGAATTCCAATTAAGACGACTCCACAGATGATGAATAAATGGATGATCCATTTGGCTCACTTTTTCAATTGGATAAACTGATCCCTCTTACCCCAGAGGAATCCACTCATTAGGGTCTATTTTTGAATTAAGGACTCCAGTTTACATTTACCCACATTTGCCCTCACGCCCTTCACCCGGGCTGTAGAACCACAATCTGGTGAACCTTTCTAATACTCAAAACTACCAACTGTAAATTAATTCTTGTTTCAACCATTTGACCCAGTTTTTGGTCTAGAGGTAATAGAGGTTTGTCCCTCTGTGCATTCACAGGCCAAGGCTTACGCAGGACTAACAGGGGAAATGACTTGTATTCAGGGAGTTAGTTACACTTACACACTTACACACTCACACACTCACACACACACACACACACACACACCACACACACGACATTAAAGCTACACTAATCATAATTTGTATATTAACAATGGATAGAGTTATGTGAAAGGAGTTAATTATCCACCTAAAATCTAAAGCGATAGGCTAAATAGAGTTAATAACTTAATTAATTAGTAATGGTGTTCATGCTACCTGTATTTTTTTATTTTTTTTTCTACCAACATGTATGTATGTTGAATTATGACAGTAGAAATAAATAAAAAAATACCCTGGAGACCAGGGAAGTATCTAAATCAAAATGAAAAACAATTATTTACACTAAAACGCACCAAAAGTTGTCTAACTTTCAATCAATTGGCAGTAACAAGTCTCTCCGAAGTCAGCAGAAATAACATTCACAGCACTGTGTCTACGGTCTGACTTTGGTACGTGAACAAATCTGGCGACCCCCGAAGCACCCAAGCGGTCTCTCCGGTATTCTTCGCCATGTGGGCTGCAGTTGAGCATATACCGAAAGTGTGGAGGGCAGCTTAAAGCCGGCAGCACTTTGTCTCACTGCTGAAGAGCCAGGTATTTCCCTCAGGAGTTGGTGGAGACCAAAACAGAGTTCAAAGGAGAGTGACTATTGAACTTACATTCAACAGGTCCGATAACAACTTCAACATATTAACTAGGGGGATAATATGCCAATGTTCTATTTACTGCTTGTTCCTCAGCCACAAAGTGGCCAAAGAAAAGGTATCACTGCAGGTTTTAAGAAGCAATTAATATCATTTGTCCAGCACTTGAATACTGGAGTTTAGAGTATAGGAGCTCTCGTCTTGTCATTAGAGTGATGGCTGACAGGGAGGGTATATCAGCTCAGTATGAAATAGTTTTCACCTGGCCTTTACAGTAGTTCATCACATCATTTACCACAACATCCTGGTATATTCAGTAAACTCTGTTTATCTCGCCTGCTTTAAGATGAGGTGCTAATTCGTAGTTCTTGACACAGACTCAAAAACTCAATAAGTCTCTCAGTGATGTCCGGGAGCCACAGAATTGGGTTTTCACCCTGCAAGCTTGAACAAAAATTAAGTTTATTCATAATAAATCAGATATCTAAAAATGGGTTAGAGAAGGCAGTTAAAATTGCACTCATCCTGATAATTTTAATAAAAAGAAATACAGTACATCTCCAAAATCTGCAAAGATTACCGCTTGTTTTAAAGAAAACACCCATTCTCTTTATGGTCCAACATCTGGCCAAGGTTTTAAATTCCTCATATACTTCCTGTCTCTCTTAAGCCAGTGTGTGGACTGTATTATCATGGCTGTGACAGAATCTCACACCACGACCATAAAGGACTCTACTTCTGGGTCCAAGTCTGGATCACAGAGCTGCCCTCGAATCTGTGCTTAGCCAGAATGAGCATCACGTCACCAACAAGCTTTGGCTGCAATAAACTTTATCTTTGTATTTAAGATTAAAGTATTGCAGAGTACCCTCCCCCTCTACTCGGACCAGAGTAAGAATCAGAGAGAATAAACATGTTTAAATAACATATTGTAGATCAGACATAAACTGGTTTAACAGGCTGTTCTCCTCCGGTTTTCTTTCGATTCTCTGTTGGTATCACTTGGACACTTTTCAGCATGAAATACAGCACTGGTCTGTGTTTGGACCTGCTGAGATAAAACCGAGCTGAAATTTGCCTTTCCTTTTACTCCCCTAAGTGAACACCATACTCCTGTTAGGTTGACTAAAGACACCATGTCCAGGGCTTTGTAAGGTCTGTTTGGTTTCCCCACATCTTGTTTTCTTGTGGCTCCTCAGCACTTTAAGTCCTTTTCAGGGAGTTTATGAGGGCCCGCCTTGTGGAGAGAAAGCCTTGGCTGTGTTTGCTTTGGGAATAGTCTCCTGACAGGGTGCTAAAGGAGCATGTCAGAGCACGGGTCCCAAAGTGTTTGGGTAAAGAGAGCCGCTACCTCTTGCCACTGAGGAATCCGCCCTTCTTCGGTAATCTGTCACACCTCCTTCCAAATAAAATGGCTCAGAGATTTTCACACGAGTCTGTCAGGGTTAATATTTACCCCTGCCCTCTGGTCAAGAGGGAGGGAGAGAGAGGCAGACAGACAGAGGGAGGGAGGGAGAAAGTGGGTGAGTTGGGTTTTTGAAGCAGGGAGTCACCTTGCGTGTCTTTACAGCAGGACCTGACGAGGTGATAAAATACTGACAGACACATTTAATCAGACATTTTTCCTTATTTCCTGATTGGTAATTTGTTTTTGTTTTTAGAGAAATTATTGAAGCATAAAACTTTAAAGCAGTAGTTTGACATTTTGTGGAAAATGCTTTATAGCATTTTTGCCAAGAGTTTGATGAGAAGATATATCACTCTCGAGACAGAAAGCAGGGGTAAAAAGCCTAGCTCTGGCGAAAAGTAACAAAATAGCACCTCTAAAACTCACGAATGAACACGTTATAGCTCGTTTGGCAAATCTGTACAAAAAACGGATTGTAAACAGGACAAGTTGTGGACTATTTCTTCATCAGGAGCTGCAGTGTCTCCACTGGTTGCATGTCAGTTAGTGATCTTTAGAGGAGCAGGTACGCAGATTTTGTTACATTCAGACAGACCCAGGCTTGCTGTTTATCTTAACTGTCTCCTGGCTCTACCTTCAAATTTCATGGACAGATATATGCAAGGTACTAATCTACTCATCAAACTCAAACTCCAAAGTCCATTTCCCAGAATGTCAAACTATTCCTTTAAATGGTTCCAACTAATGTATCGGCAGCCTATTATTCTTTTCAAGTGAATAAAGGTATCTTTTTCATAAACATGAGCATAAAATTCTATCAGTTTATGTGTCTGTCACAGCCTGTCAAACACGTGTGGCGGTGGGTGAATTGGTGGAGTCGCTGCAGGAGAGTACAGGAGGAAAGAGCAAGTGGGGCGGAGGGGAGGAGGCGTGGGGATTTAGCGTGGCCTGTCGGAGGGCTAATTCCTGTGCTGGCGTTGGAGCTCCTCAGCTCCGCCGTGGCTCAGATATTCAGATTTGGGCTGGGCTGCCATGTGGGCTCGAAGATACTCCGCAGCCGGCTCCTCCCCCGCTCTATTCAGGGCCTGCGAGGAGCCTTGGGATGGCGTTAAAAAAGGAGATTAAGTTTCCTCCAGAGAGCAAAGCTCCTTAAGTGGGTATCTTTGTGCCTCTCAGCCGCCTGGTCAGTGAGGGATGCGCGAGGGGGGCCTCGCCGTGAACTCTACTGAAACTGGGGGGCGGGGTGACACATAAGAGGTGGGGGCGAGGAACGCAGGGAGGCTGACCTGACTCCCACCCGATGACTGGCTTCACCCTGACCCTGGTTACCAGCTCAAATGTCGATATCAAATCAGATTCACTGCTTTGGGTGCTGTAGCAGTTAGAATCCCCCCCGATAAAGGATGGAAATGGATGATATATCACCTGAGAGGATTTTGGTTTTGTTTGTCTGTATTCGGCTATCATATAATGTCATTTTAGAGTATGTCTCAGGGGTTTTGGGAGCATGACCAGGCATATGTGCTTTTGAGTGTGTGAGGGAGATACAGTGTGTCTGTATACAAGGACAAGTCTCATTCACAGAGCTTAAATTTGGGCTCCAAATGTAGCCAATGGCAGAAGTAATGCTTAAACATACAACATGATTATAAACACACAAACACAGACCAAGCTAAATGTACATAGATATATAGACATTAGAAACTCTTTTGTGGAGGATTAAACTTCTGAAAAATGGTCTGAACAGCATCAATCAGTGGTTTGGATTAGGTAAAAGCACCCAGGCGTCTATTACACTTCTGATATTAGATCATTAAGTGGCCATTCCAAAGGCAGACTTATAAGTATTGCACATTCGGACCTATGAAGTAAAGTTAAAATCTACCCTTCAAAAGGCTTTGATTCCTTCCTTTGAATCAAAAAGGGCTGGAGCGCCAAAGCACAAGTGAAAAAAAAAACCTTACACATTCCTTTATTTGATTAGCAATACTGATGACAGGGTTGAATGAGAGGGAGGAAAAAATCTAATGACTTCTTCTTCAGCTTTGTAGCAGGGCTGAAAAAGCCTTATCTGCTTTATTCAGCAGTGGTCTCTCCTGGGAAGCAAGGATCACAGTGCTGAGGGACTGTCAGGTCCTGCCAATAGCCGTAATGGGCCCTAATTCCACATTAATGCAGTCTAAATGAAGTGTCACAGGAAGATTGATCTGTTGAGGGCGTTGCCTTGATGGAGGTTGTTCTACTGAGTGGGCGCCTCGGTGGACACCTGGTTACCCTCTGCAACGCCCCCAGGGGCGTCATCTGAAGCCTGCAGAGCAACCTGTCACACGTCTGAGTGCATGTTCAAAAAGCCTTAAATATATTTAAAGAAAACGGTAACTGAGTCAAAAGTATGAGTGTAATTTTCTATGATTCCTGTGAATAAATTCTAGCAGGTAGAGGGATGGAGCCGTCCCGTCTCTAATGTTTTGAAGATTGTCTTAATATTCGCTAGGCTCCTTTTGATGAAGGTACATTTTTCATCGTGTTCTGTTGTCTGACAGGTGCATAGGCCGGATAATGCTGCCAGTGGGAGACTTTGCAGGGAGCTTAAATACAACCAGTCCTCCTACTGTACATATCTAAAACCCCATTTTACTCCTTTCCATTAGTAATTCTTGTCCACAGAAATGGATTTTTACTCACTGTCAAGTTTAAACTGCTACTTTTCCTGTATGTAGAGTATTAGGCTAATCGTGCAGTAATTCTAGTTTCTGTATGCTTGTCAAATATACAGTATATACAGCTGGGCAGCCACTTGTGACAAGATCGTTCAAGATCCAAGTCAGGTCAAATGATGGAGCCTCTTTTAATTTGTCATTTAGGCAGTGACAATTTGGAATATTAATTTCTAATATAGGCCTACTATATATTTTATGATGATACATTAATAAACTTTGTATTCTGAAAAAGTGTATCACATTGAAAGACTTCCTGTAAAAGTATTGTGTTAAACAATGTAATGATACCTTAACAATTTTTCCAAATAAGTCAATCATCATTTACTCACTTATTTACTTAAGTAAAGTTATATTACATTAAGGTATATTGCATAATAAAGTATAGGCAGGTATAGTTATTATAAAGTTTGGTCCTTGTTTTTTTTTTGGGGGGGGGGGTTTGATAAGGGTGTCATTCTCTGAATCAAAGATTGGCCGAATTAAAATTGTGATTTTAGGCTACACAAATAAAATCAACTTTATAAAATGTACTTTAAAAAATAAAGAGGGCATTGGCGTACAAATTGGGAAAAATTTGCCACACTCTGGCAAAGTGCAAATTATATTTTACTTGACTTTTTATTCAATTTTTTGTCATATGTGTGGGAGATTCAAATTTTCACTTGACTCTAATGATTTAAAGTGTGACTCTAAATAAGGCCTATGGGACCTTCAAGGTTCCATTTGATGTTTAAATCACATTCATGCAATCGTAACATTTAGCCATGAGGCTCACAGTACTGGACACACTTCCTTCACATCAAACAGTCTTCCACACTTAATTGGAACTCCATAAATGATATTTCATTTAGTTATGGTTGCGGAGGGGCGTTGCAATGAGTGTGTCAAGCTGTTGAGTGTGTATGACTGCACATGAGCAACATATGCATACTCTGTGTGTGCACCTTCGACATTAGAAGCAGCAGGGCCCTGGATGAGCTTCCTAGGTGACCCAGAAGACTACAGCAAGTGTGTCAATGTCAGTTTGATTAACTCTAATACCGGGGCTTTTGGCACATGTGGTCAGGTTAATGAAACTCAGTGAGAAGGCACTTTTTCCTGGTTCCCTCCCCGCCAGGAAGCTGCGGGTGATGGGATGAGGTTCAGCAACTCGCTCCCTCTCTCCCTCAGCGCCCTCCCCCTCTCCACCAACGGGACAGTCTGATACCCTCTTTAGGCACCGAAGCTGTTGAGATGTATTACTCATCCACATCCCTCCTTCTTAATCACATCCCAGTCAATTTATATTCAACTGATGAGATAATCAGTTTGGATTTCTTTACTAATGGAAACGTGGAAATGTAAAGTTTTGAAAATGCTCTTCCTGGTGATCCATAAAGATTTAATGAAATCTCATGAAAGCATGCAACAAAAACTGAATTTCTTTTGTATAAAACCTCTGAATGGGTTGGATCCTGGAAACTTCCAGTAACAGAAATCCAACCAATGAAAAGCTTTCTTTAAACACACAGAATTTAGTTAAGGTTTTCTCCAGGATTGCCAAGGTTATCATGACACCAGCTCTTCAAAACCTCTCTTTCTTCGCTGACACAGAAGTAGGGCACACCGGAGAATGAGCAACACAATTGGGAGGTATCCTGTCCCTTTAAGAGGGGGACCCATCTAATCTCTCCCTATCCACTCAGGCCCTGGATTTATAAATTTCCTGCAATCTCGATTCCTAAAGCCGTCTTGATTTTGAGAATGTGTGTGTCTGCCTGTGAGAGAGGAAGTGTAGGACTGGCAAGAGGTACTATTGGGGGGGGGGGGTTGTGGTTTGTTTGTGCTGTCCTTTAGAAAAAGAGCTTACGAGTTCAGCAGAAGAAACGCGGGGAGCTAATGTGAAGATTTAGGACTTTCTCCGAGGCTTGGCCTCGTCTAAGCTCTGTTTGCTTGAGCCGTTTGTGGGGTCCTGCTCACACTAAACCCAGATTAATATTCCCCCCATATCCAACCAGCCCAGACACCGGCTCCCGGCCTTGCTGTCCTCCAACCCCCCCCCCCCTCTCTTCCCTGCCTTTTCTGGCCGTGATCGTCTCCCTTCCCTAATCCAAGTCCGCTGCCTCTCATCTCGCTCTTTATCTCGTCTAAGTAAGCACCTTTCTCATGGCTTCTTTCCATGAAGGGGAAAGCAGCAGGAGGAGCGTAAATATGTTTTCCCCGAGCCCTCCTCATTGCTCACTGACCTCTGTGAGGTGTTATTATCAGAGTGACTGCTAAGCCCTGAGATTGCTTTTAGCCAGGTTCAGCAGGGGAGAGTAAGGCTGGCTTTAATGGCTCTGTATTGGTTTACATGCCACCCAATGAACACATAAAGAATGGGTATTAGGTAAATATCAACCATTAACACACTAATATACCCAAATAAATAAGAGGTAGACTTTTTGTTCTAAAGAAATATATTTGACTTTGTCATTTGTTTTGCCTTCGTTTAGAGGCCATGCTAGTTCATATCTTCTTACATTTTGCATATTCATCAACAAATTTACTTTTTGAGTGTAAATTAACAAACTGATCCAAACCACTTTCTGCCACATCTCTTAACTAACTAACTAACTCCAGTGATTTCTAAACAATTTTGTTTACTCCAATGTAATTGCCACAATAAATACATTTTCATACACGTGACAACATTATGTGATCCGTTAGAGCAACATCAAGTATCAGCTTCAGAATTGACCGTAATATTAAATCAAGGCCTTTCCCCACACTCACAAAACATGGACAAGTTAAATTTATTGCAGTATTTTGAGGATTTATACTGGATTGCATTGCACTGTTGGGTGTTCCTGTTATTTTGCCCACATATAGTACATTGTCCCTTGTGCATCTCCTTATTGAATAAACAAATTTGAAAATGAGCTGAGATTGATTTTTAAAAGATACTTTTGCACGTAAAAGCTGTTCTCACAGTTAATCAATATAAAGTAATATAGCTTTATATTGATTAACTGTGAGAACAGCAGAAATGCATCACAAGCAGTGGGCCAATAGCAACAGTAAGATCATCACTGCTGCACTGCTGCACTGCTGCACTTCCCCACTGCTGGTTTCCCAGACTCCCTCACAAGATTGTCACCGAAAGCCTCTTCTTCATTCTTTTTTTTGTTGTTTTTCCTCCCTTTCTTGTTCCTTTTCTACCATCTGGATCAAGGCTGAGAGAAGAATAACAAATGCATTTTGAGCCGAGAGAAAAGGGGGATGAATTTGGCGTGCTAAACAAGCAGGCTAAACCCATTACCTAAGTGTTCTTTATCTTCCCATATGCTTTTGTTGTTTAATCAGCTTTGTATCTCTCCAATCCTGGATTGAGATAACAAACAAATGGATGAGCTCAACGTGCAGAGTAAGAAAGCCTTTTTGCTGGCACCTGAAATGCCAAAGACTATCCTGGTGCTGCGCAGTGGTCAGAGCAGAACACACAACTGGGTCAGATTCTCTGATTTTTGGACCAGGCCAACATCCAGTTCTCCCTAAAATTACCTCCTCTCCTCCCCCCTGTTGTAAGGGAATGGACCCAGAGAGAGAGGGAAAAGGGGGGAGCAAAGCTGGAGCTCACAGATTTGCAATCTTCAGCCACGATTTCTCTCTGCTTCTTCTACATAAGAAAAGGAGGATTCTAGATTATCTCTGGCACTCAAAGCCAGGGAGAGTTGAAGACTCACTGCATACAGAAAGGACTTTACTGCCAATGTGGTTGTACAATAGCCACAATTGTTATCAGATTTACTTTTGGGCTTCTAAAAATATGGTTTGTGTCTGTGGCTGCTATAAATACTGACCAAGGTGACTGTGAACTTTTTAAGAAATACTCAGGGGGAAAAGAAACAGCTAAAATGTTTAAATTCTGCACATATCAGCCTAAACTGTGTGTCTCCCTGCAAATGATCTAAAGTGACGTGGTGTTAATTGGCTTTGTTTACATCTTTTCAGTACATTTTGTGGTAAGGAACAAGGTTATTAAGCGAGGCCTTTATGACACTTTATCTCATTCACTTCCTCTGTCATGTGATCCTGTACTTGCGCTTTGAAGAACTTAGCCAGTTATTTCAAGGGGATGGAACGCTACAAGACCATCAGAGTCACACTTAAACCTGCAAAGTTATTGCAGGTTTAAGTGTGACTCTGATGGTCTTGTAGCGGGTTTTTTTTGGGGGGGAAACCAGCTGTAAACAGAACACTGACATACAGGATCATGCTCATTTTAAGATGACATGATGATATTTATACAGCTTTTAGAAACGGAGCAACATTAGCATTTGTTTCGAGTCTTGCTTCTGGCTACATTCACTCTACTTTTAAATTTGTTTTCTATGTATCTGAACTTACGATTTGTTTGAACTTTCTGTCACTTTAGCTGCTACATGCTCCACTATGTTCTTGTCTGTCTGCTGTTTGGTACCGGGCAGGAGGTGTACAGTGGGGTTTTAGAGCTTTTTCACTGAAAACAGCTGCCTGCTGTGGCTGAAAACTGATTGAACAAAAACAGCAGAGCTGAGGCCAGAAAACTAAAACAATGAGCTGAAAAAGGATTAAAAAAAAATGCTCTGCAGAGCTGAGAGAAACTGCATTATTCTCTGGGGGTGAATTATTTCTGTTTTGACATTTACCTTTTTAATCCCTTTGCATTATATAAAGTCTAACAGACAAACAAAATAACGGTGCTGCAAGTACACACAAATGTGTTTGTGCAGTTACTTGTTTCTATCCGGGACAAGTTTGACTTCATCATAAGTATACAGTCATCTTCAGGATTCAACATGCTGTTGAAAACAATTCAACAGCTATAAAAACCAGCACGGAAAATATTGCATCACTTGTCAACGTGTTGAAGGGCTCAGAAGTTCCTCTAAGTGACACCTAAACTCATCTTTCACAGAAAAAAACACGCACAGAAACAATTCTGATCAAACCAGAGAAAGTGATGATAAGAGTGGGTGCAGGCGACCTGAATGTGCATCTCACAGTTGAATTCCCTCAGGGTAGAGGGGCTCATCGCCCCTTCTTGTTCCCCCCATCAGCTATACACACACGGACACACACACATACACACAGTCTGGGAATGCTGGGGGAAAATAGCCCTCATTTATTATTGCCACACTCTCTCGTCTCGTCCCCTCGGTTCAGCGGGTGCGGCGCCAAAGCACGTCTTCCACCGCCAATGTCACACAATTACCTCTTAACTGCTCAAACAAATAGAGCGACCCAGAGAGTGACATCAAATCAAAACTGTCACAGGTGATTGAGCCTAGTCATCAAGGCAGCCCGCCCGCTACCTGTCAGGAGAGTGAGGGAATGAAAGGAAGAGGGAGAGAAGAGGGAGAATGTGATAGCAGCTTTATAATAGACCCCTAATAATGTATAAACACCCCCTCTTTCTTTTTTGCTCCACTCATATTAAAGTTGGGCACCGAGTGCACGATGCCCTCCTTTTCAGCCGCTCCGCTCCCTCTCGGGACTCAGGATGGAGAGAAATGGCTGTGAATGGAGTAATGATAGGGAAAATGATAGAGGGGAGATTGAAATTTCCATCCTCTCTGAACCATACCGGCTCTGCTCCTGAAAAGACATTGGCTGCTAATGGGGTTAGATCACACGCATGAGAGTTTGAGACCTGAGTGATGTTAGCTGGTGATACTCCAGACACAGATTGTATAAAAAATAAAATAAAATAAGAAAACTCCCTTAAGGTTTGGGCACAGAGTTATAGTCCCCAGACCCCAGATTCCAGCAAACAGTTTGGGCTTCACTCTGCACAGCAAATCACAGAAGAATCCAGACAGCGACTGATGGCTCTCGTGTAGCTGTGATACAGAGGACGCAGAGAGGCGAATGGTGCATCAGAGACAGACAGAAAAGAAAAACAGGGAAGTAAAGAGCGCGAGCAAGAGGTTGAGCAAGAGCAAGCCAAGGGGACATTAGGGACATGATGATGTTGTCAGTGTCTGATGTAAATTGGAGAACGACACAGTCAACAGACACGGCTGGTTGCTCGCCGCGGCAACACGCCGGGGCCGTGACACTGACAAATGGAATATTTCGAAGGACTTAATCAGAGGAAATGGGGTTTGGTCTGCAGGTGACACGAGTCCCGCGCCACTGCTCACAAAAAGAAAACTGATTGCCTGCCTTGAAACCCCCTCCATCTCTCTATTTCTCTGTGTGTCTGTCTGCTGCCTATCTGTTTGCCTGTCCTCACTCGCCTCAGTCACTCCAACGCAAGTGGGGGGTTTACTATGAGCATGTAGTTCAATTAGATTCAATCAGAGATAGCCTGTGAAAGCTGTGCCAAAAAAAGCCGATGGAGAACTACAATATACAGTAGACTGTGTAGTTCTGTTTAGTTTGTTCTGTAGACTGTATCAGAAGAAGAAGGAAAGCATCTCTGTGAGGCTATACTTAGACACAGCGGTGCTTTGAGCTAAATGCCGATGTCAACAGGCTCACAATGGCGATGCCAACAGCAGTGTTTATGATGTTCACCATCTTAGTTTTACGTGTTAGCATGCGACGTTTTCTTATTAGCACTAAACACAAAGTTACAGCTAAGGCTGATGGGAATGCCTTTAGTTCTGCAGGTATTCCATCATAAACCGACATATTGGTCAAATAAAGTTTTTTGACCTGATGATGGTGCTAAGATGAAAAAATTAAGGGATGATTAAAATGATCCTGAGGGGGAAATGAATGTCTGTTCCGAATTTCATGGCAATCCATCCAACAGTTGTAGAGATATTTCACTCACAACCACAAATGTGAACCTCATGTTGGCGCTAGAGGAAAAGTCAGGGGATCACCAAAGTCACTAGGCTTCATCCTCTGGGGACCATTAACGTACAAAGATTTATGATGATTCATCCAAAGATATTTCAGTCCGAAGCAAAGACAACCATCCCCAGAGACATGCCTCCAGCATGGCTAAGACTGACATTAGTGCATTAGTATTAAAAATTCAACACAAAGCCACATATATTGTTGTAAACTGACATGTACTTTGCGAATACAATGCTAACAAAGTCATAAAGCATGCAGAATAACACTGCGTCCCGGCACGCTTTGCTCGTCCCACTGCGCATCAGGGTTACCACACAGAGGCAGATCAACAGTGATAGATCTCCGTGCTTACAACCTGAGGAGAGTTGGAGGCATCCTGGCCGACGCAGGGGAAGGACAGCAAGAGGAGGGGGAGAACTACATTAGCAACCACGGATGAGGAGAGAGAGAGAGAGAGAGAACACCTCTAGGAAGAAAGTTATGTTTTTTTCACTTTCTGCAGGCTACTTCATGGTCTAACTGAGACGAGAACAAAGTTAGTCCTGAAGATTTTAGAGTTCTGGGACAACATGCCAAGCAAGACTCCCCGGCTGGTAATTAGCCTTGGTCAAAACCGCCACCTGCAAAACCCCGAAAAACTGAAATCCATCTCCTAACTCCTTTGTTTCCAGGAGCGGGCATGGCAGTGCCACCAGAAGCTGCATCTATGCGTCTATGAGATTGGTGATTTGGTGCCTCAAGTCCAGTAGCCCCACGCCGGGCATGAATCATGGCAAGGGGCTGCTGCCCTGTCACAGCGGCTACAGATCAATGATAATTACCACCTTGACATGAGTACGCTTATTACTGAACAGGATCAGGGACAGGGGCCCGAGCTCTGGTGGCCGTAGGGCCCAATCGATACTCCAGGAATAATGGCTCTCTGGGGCCCAAGATTGGACTTTGCCACTAAACAAGCCATTACAGCCACACGCATGACAGCTTAGGTCTAGATATGCGTCCTAACTCTCCTTCTCCTTTAGGCCTCTCTCTTAGAGCCTGCCTCACTATGGCTCCCACATGCCTCAGTACTCAATCTTGTCATGGACTGTTATGGGCAGGCGAGACACATGCCTCTGGCTTTGAGACGTGTTAACCAGAAGTGAGTGATTGGGGAAGCATGCTGCTACAATACAATGTGCTCCTGTGCAACACGCCGGTAAAAGGGGCCTTGCAATGTGACCTGATGATTGCCACTGAGTATAGAGATCAAACACAGCTGCAGCGGTGTGTGTGTGTACACAGGAACACATATATATATATATATATATATATATATACACATACGCACACAAACAAAATGCACACAAAAGTAAGCACATCAATGCGTCTAAGCGATGCTGATCCGTCTATGGCAGCCCTCATCTTCTTTTCTCTTTGATTTTTACCATTTCCCTCCTCCAGATCCCTTGTTTTTTTCCCTCTCCTTTTTTAATCCGGTCATACCTGTAATCGGGCTCTGCGACAGGAAACTTCAGAGAATCAATTAGTCCTCGCCTCATCCGGGAGCCAAGACGATTCCTCTCGACTTGAGCCGCAAACTCCTTCTATCAGGAGTCATTCTGCCTGCCTAACACCCAGACTCCTCTCTCCTGAGCCCGGATAGGTTTGACTATAAGCCTCTAAAACGTTGACAACCCAAAGCGCCTTTCTCTCGGCGAGCAATAACCGCCTGCCTCACCCCGGCCCCTTCTCCTCTTTCTAACCGTCGTTGCTGCTAAATAAAGCAGGATTTGTTTTTCTTCCACGGCAGAACGGTGATAATGATGCTGCGTTACCGCATTTCATCCACTATTTAATAAACAGTCCCTTTGAAAAGAACTCAAACTTCAACTTAACGCTAAAGCTCGATAAGAGTGGATATGAGAGGAGAGGCTGGTGACTCCGGGCCTTCCTTTGTCCCGGGGGAAGTTAGCCACTGAAGAGGCAGCATTGTGCACAGAGTTGTTTTTAAATGCCGCCACATGGCACAAAAGGAAATGCAAACCTGGGACTCTTCTGCTGGCTACAGCAGGCCCTCGAGTGGAGTCTGGAACAAACAGAACATTGAGGGGTCAGATTTAATCCCCCCGCCCCTGCCTTTTGTATTCAGATTAAAGACTAAGGAGGATTTGCAGGAGCCTGGAGTCTCTTGTTAAAAGACTGTGTTCTCCACTTAACCTGCAATTTACCTGTCACTTAAGCCCGCTGCAGCGATCATCCACACCTCTGGTAGTGAAAGGGGCTGTTATTTTTTTTCTGTTTTTTTTAACAACTCTGAAGAAAGGCTTTATGTTCACTTGAGCATAATGAATTCCCTGACAGATGCTGATTAAAGCAGCAGCGGTCCGTGAAAGATACTTAACACTTTGGAAATAAACAGGAGTGAGATTGCCACTAGTGCGCACACACACACACACACACACACACACACACACACACACACATACACACAAACACAGAGACACACACACACACACAGTCTACTTCTAATAAACCAGAAATCACTGCTTGACCAGTCAGACTGTTCTGATGAGGTTGAACTCGGTGTGTATTCTCTAGAGTGCCGTGAAAGAGATGCCTGCAGGACACGGAGCCGAAACACATTGTGAAGCTCCTTGACTTGATTTGTATTGCCAACCCTCCTCATCTGCTCTACTGAAAAATCCTGCCATGGAAACCTGACCTGCTTTTTCCCTCCGTAACCCTCTCACAGAGGCCAAGCGTGATTCATCTCCACCAAACCCCAAGTCAGGGGAATGAATGAAACTGCCGCCATCATTCTACCCCACCTCATCCATTTCATCCTCTCCTGCGAGTTGTCTTGGCCTCCGCTGGACCGCCATAACGCCCCTCTAAATCTTCCTCCTGAACGGAACTCGCTAGGTCCATGGCGGCAGTAAAGCGGACCATTCGTTTTTCAAAGCACAGCCAAAAGGAGTAATGGGAGTGATGTTGAGACATTATCAGTCACTCACAGGCTGCCAAAGTGAGCTGCCCCCTTCTTTATAAAAAAAGAAAAATCATGTGCAGATGCCCACCAAACAACCGCGCAGCTCTTGATGGAGCTTTACACAAGTCTTTGATACGTCCCTTAATCTCCACTAAACTATCCCACTGGTTTTAACACCCTTACGCATTAGCCTATGTCTTATAACTTAGGAGTTTATCGTTACGTGCTAAATTTAGACGCCCTTTCTTAAGACTCACGGCATCTTGGAAGCTGTGTGCATACAGCATGCAAAATTATAAACCTTTCCGAAACGTTCATTGTTTTAGGACTCAGTACCTTCTGCGATTGAGCCACAACAGATTAAAGCAGTTTGGAGGAACTATCATCTGGATGGAGGAGATAATTTTTCACTTGGTTTGTGTGAACATTTGAGTCAAAAGAAAGCAAAACTCTTTCAGTAAGCCCAACGTGAAGGGCAGGACCAAAAACAGAAGTCCCTCATCTGCTGAAACCCTTGTCTCGATTTCTCTGTGTTAAAGAAGATCGCTGTCTGGTCTGCTTTATTTTTTTAGAACATTTCCCCGTCCTCTTTTCTACATGTCCTCTTCTCCCCCTCCCCCTCTCAACAGAGCTTGTTCTCTCTGGTGCCCGTGAGAGTTTCCGTCTTTATTGTGTAGGAGCCCACCTGTCCACCTGCACATCAAACCCATCCCCGGTGGGCTTCTGTGTTAAATTCCAAAGTTAAAACCCATTACTGAGCTATCAGCCCACTCATAATGCTGTCTAATGACCTCATTTCCCTAAGTGTTAGCCCTGTCAGTCACCAGAGGCCCTGTCAGCTCGGCCGCCCATGTCCGAGGGTCCCGGCTGCTCCGAGGCATCGCCGCCACTGCGCGCGCCTCCTCTCAGCTCGTCCTCATCAAAAACAGGATAGAACGCTCAATCTCTGAAAACATGTCAAGGCAAAGTGACTGGGGACACAGGGGGTAAGAGACTTTGGAATGAAAGTGCCGGGTATTTCATTTACCATATCCACTCTATTAGTCAGAGCGGCACAGTCAATCAGGGGCCCATTTTGATTCGAGGGGAGTCAGGGGAGAGAGAATTGGGACACGGCAAAATGGCTGACGGTCACGGCGTGGCTACTCCAGCTCAGCCCAAATCAGTTTGAGGAGTTGGTGTGTATAAAATGGATTATTACCATTCGGATCCAAAACGTCACCGCCTGTCCTTGTTAACCGAGGAGGTGGCACTGAGCATGTGCGGGGGAGGAAAGTGTCGAGAGGGGACGAGAGGGTTGAAGCAAAAAGTGTGTGTTTGTGCACGTGTGTGTGTCCACTGTCTCCTCCCCAGGTCTCCCAGCGTACCTTTCTGTGAAATCATTTGGTAAATATGGAAAGGGGCCCCTAGGCCACACAGGCCCAGCCCCTCTTCAGGAGTGGATAATTGACTCCTTTTCCTCCTTGATAATTCATTGCTTGCATATGCCAGCTAATACATCAGCTGAAAACTGCCATGGCCCTCATCTCCCCTGACACACACACACACACACACACCCCCACACACACACACACACACACACACACACACCCCCAGAGGAATGAGCGACTGTGGAGAGCATAAAATATGGGGATGACAAATGGGAGCACTTCTAGATCTATGAATGAATTATGTCTTCTAAATACCTTGAGCAGAGGCAACTGTCAGCCGGCGTCTATACTAATCTGGGACAAAATATGACCAGCTCCACATTAAAAAAGGAGGGAGCAGGGCTGCTGGAGAATGAGGCGAGAAATGAATGAGCAATCAGGCCATTAAAATGTGGTGTCTGATTCAGCTTTGGTGGACATTTGCACATTTATCACGAGATGGAAACATCCTCCCCCTTTTGTCATTTTAATACGGCCCCTTCCGTTGAAATAGATTAGGATTATTCCAACAGGACAGAGATATCATTTGTTTTACAATAGCCGAGTCAGCACTCACAACAGTCATTAGGAATTAGATCAAGCCGACTGCTGTTTGGAGGGACGCTTTGCAAACTGAAAAGAAGGATAAAATTAATGGCACTTCACTTCAAGAGGTGGGATGTTAAACGCCTGTTCTACCCGACAACAGAGGTGGGACGGAAAGACAAATGGTTTGTACGAGACGGCGGGGGCAAACCGTATACGAGCCGGGCCTGTGCGTAGGAAGTTCAGCGTGCATGAAACACATGGGGTCACTCACCTGGTGATGATTATGTTAACAGAGGAGGTCAAAGACATTGCAACCTTGCTATTGTTCTATCTTGTGAATATCTGGGAATGTAGTGTATTACCTGTGGGAAATGTATTTTTCAGGCGACGGTTCGGGGACGACCTGGCTGTGGTTCAGGGCCGCAGGAGGATCACCGCATCGCTCTCTGAAACGCAGTGGGCTGCAGGCAGGAGACGGCACCAAGGACGGTGCAGTTAGAGGCCGTGGTGCGTTCAAGGTCCAGACACTTTGGAGGCAGAAAATTATAAATTTAAAACGACTAATCCAATAATAATAAGAAAAACTTAAACTTCTTTAAAGAGTCACTTACAGGAACATGAACTTTAAGGAACTTGATGATACGGCCGTTAACTTCTTTATCAATTGGAAGAAGAAAAAATGAGATTGTGCTCAGTAGTGGTGAGTATTTCATTCCATAATAGATCTTTTTTTTAATGGAATATTCCTATTAAGACTTGTACCAGACACGTTTTAAAGACACATAAAACCCTTTTATATGTTTTCCCCCCAAAACGTTAATTCCCTTAGTAATTCAATTGTTTTTTTAATTAGCAGATTTAAATTAGGCCTACATATAGTTCTTCTCGCTCATTCAAGAATCCATTTCAAAAGTTGAACTACTGGATGTCTACTCACTGGTAAGTCCATTCTCACTGCAGGATTCAAGTTTCAACATTTCAACACGTGTAAACTGCATGTTGGCGACCAAACAATTGTGATGTCAAAAAAATCATCTCATACAGATGAGGCACGTTCCTACTTCGGCAGATGAATTAGACAACAGCCCTCTGCTGCTCATACTTCTCTCGACCAAACATGTCAAGGGACAATATAAGCACATTTCTGAGTGGAGGGGGACTTTAAATCTTCTTTCTTTCTTCTTTCTTTAAATCTTTCTGTGAGGGATTCTCCACGCAGTTACTAGTTTATAAGTGCACCCAACTGTCTAATACAACAGCGCTGTAATGTAATAACACTGAGAGGTGTCTCTATATGTGTCCATTTATATCAATCAGGGTGGGCTCAACATTAGAAACATCTCTCGGCATAACCCACTACAAAACAACAGCAGCACAAACTACAGCGTGCGATACGACCAACGTTGATTCAAACAGTTCCAATCAAAACTGAACAATATAAAATCCAATAAGGAATTGGAGGGCCGCATTAGTTTTAGCTGGGAAGTTAACGTAACGTCACTTAAGGACGAAAGGCTTGGTGAAACGTGTGGAGAGTAACGTTATGACTCATGTAAGCGTTGGACTGGCATTCGTATTGCTTTCTGATTAAATATGATTCAATATAAGGCTTACGTGCAGTTTGGTGTCACAAATTATTTTCCAAAAACGCAGTGTCCCAAATGATGAGGGTCTTATTTGAGACTGGTTAAGGTTAGGGGTAGGGTTAGGGTAGCACTGGTGGTTTAGCAGGTTCATAATTAATTAAGGACATTGTATGGGGAATTTGGGACACTAAACTGCACGTATCTAAATATGATTCAATATAATATCAAAGCCAAAGACTGAAATCAAAACAAACCCAGCAAATATTCTCACCTCGAAATTAATACGACCGTCTTCACCTGGAGTGGAAACACTGTGTGAATGGCGATGCTGCCCCCTAGTGGCAGAACTCAGTACTGGAGAGAGTGAAATACATGAACATCTATCCTCTTTTTTTTTTGGTGGAACGGAACACTTGAACATGACATATAATGCAGCTTTAACCTTACTGAAATTATCAATATTTGTGTCATGTGACATTTCTTAACTGACATCCTGTTTTCTAAATTCCTTTGAAGCACCAGGCTACAGGATGATGCCATGTCTGCTTTATTTCTTTAAAGAGAGTTCTTCGTTAGTATTAGTTTAGCACTTCATGAGCACTAATAGGACCTACTAGCTTTTCTCCAAAAGGTGGAGTCAAACGACTTGATGTAGTTTTATCTCTGTCAATGGAGCTGACCTCTTTTTTTTTTTTTTTTTTTTTTTATGAAGCTCCATGAATAATCATTTACTGAGCTGTTGCATTTGATTCCAGTTCATTGTACGCTCACTGAGCACGCTCCTGGTTCTAATGGGAGCTATTTGCATACAAGTAATAGCCTCAGCCGTAGCCTTTTGTGAACCATTCAGCTCTCACTGACAATTATGTGATTATGAGCCTTCAGCCTATAACTATTATTATTACATTCATAAATCATTACTTTAACGAGTGGGGTGGAATAAAATAAAGATTGGATAGTAGATTACGGCTATTTTATGCATCTGTCAATTATCAAAGAATGTAATATCTGTGGACTCATGCGATAATCACTATGAAGAACAACAGAGAGCAAGATGCTGGCGAGGCTCCACAGTGGTGAAATAGATCCAAGGATAATATTTACAGGAAACATGAACACACACAATACTTTTATTCAAAGTCCTTGTGTTCTCAGTGCTCTTCTTTATCATTACAACGTTTGCTCTGCCGTCGCTGCAGCAACATCACTTTCTTACTGTTTTGGTCGTATGATTGCCACTACATATAGGCTACTTTAGAATCTCTGACTGACTCAATGAAAAACTGTCAACTCCTTGACTGTGTGTTGTCATGTAGTCAACGCTTAATCTGGTGAGATATGGTAAGATAACCCACATTCTTGTCAGCAATGGCTTCTGGTATGTTTTCTAGTTGTGTTGTGCTAGCACTTTGCTGATCCAGGACCAGAAACCCTCAGTATGGTTATTGTCACAGGATACTATACTATATATATTGTATAAAATAGAGTTGCATATGAAACCTACAATAATACTACAATAAAGTGTAGGGTGGCCTAACACCTTTCCAAATACCTTTTTATGGTGCATACAATGCTAAGCTCTTGAAATAAAAATTGTTGGCATATTCATATATTTAAACATCATGTTTTAATGTTAAAATGTGGCACAGTGAATCCTTAATCTTAACTCAGTGGATGGCTACCTTATGGTTACCTTAGCTATAGGCCAGTAAGCCTATCATCAATGTTGTGTGCATTGTGTGTTTTTAACTTTACTAATAATATGTTGGATCCATGTTTATGTACATTTTCAGACATATCAGACAGACAGACATATATATATATATATATATATATATATATATATATATTGAAATTAAACAATAATTTGGTGGCCCCTTACAGCAACTCTGAGGACCCCCCATGGGTCCCGGACCCCCTGTCGAAGATCTCTGCCATAGAGAGTCTCGAGTACTGAGGACAGGCCAGGACACTGGTAAGGAACTCAGTTTGTTGGGCGATGTCTTGTCCTGCTTTCCAGCACAGTTGGTTTTCCTCTCATTATTAGACATATCAAGTTTTCTTTTTCTCTGGAAAACACTTTTAAACATTCTCAACTATTTCGCTTAATGAATATTCAAGTAATTGTCAAAGTTGTTTTCTGTTTGTGCAGAGGTAAATCCTGCATCACTTGTGCTTGCTTATTTGTGACATATGTACAGCCCACTGGCACATTTAAGCATTTTTTTCTATATTTATACTTGTATTTTTATCCTATTTTTTGTACTTCTTAATTTTACTATTATTCTTATTATTTATTGCACAAAAGTATTTTAGTGCACCGTCAAAAGTATGCCACATCATTTAAGCATGTGACAAATTAAACCTTCAATCTTGAATCCAAACATACAGTACTGGGATGGATTGAACGAAAAAGCAGAATGAATTGATCTAAGATGGTAACCGTCGATGATGCAACAGAACATCTGAATTCTAATATCTCTGAATAATTGAGCAAACTGCCAGAACAATTCCAACATATGCTGTTAACTGACTCCTAAAATACTCCTTTATCAGCAAGTATTGCAGGAATTCTGCATCTACCTATCTACTGCATTTACCTTCTGTTAAAATGCCAAAGGGGAGATAGGTTTAGATTTTTGTTTTGATATTGTTGGTAACAACTATAGCAAATCAGATATTTGAAAGTCAACCGACATCTAGACTGGGCACGATGGTGTCTGGGTTTCATATAATCATTATTTTAGAAGTGTTGAATGACTATTTAAATGTGAAGCCGATACAAATTACACACTCAACTATTTCTATTGAAAGGCCCCAAAATGTAACTTTTGAGTATCAAACTTTCACCATCAGTAGGTTTATGCAAAGGCAGATGCAAAAAGTGTATTGCTTCCTTCTAATAGAGACAGCAGATTTGTTCATCTTATATCAGTGTCAGGTACAACAGAGCTGGACTGCAGCCACCTTCAAGCCCACAGCGGGTCAATGTTGAAACACTTTCAACACTTTGCAGCTGCTTTATGGATGCAGTCAGCCAGGGGAGGATATAATCTCTGAGAGGCCACCCATATATTTTCACCTGGGTGCCAAACTGAAGGCTGCTCTACTTGATAGAGGTCTTGACCTGCGTCCCCCAGAGGTTGTGCCCAGCAGCGTTGGAGACTTTCTGTGGGCATCCTTCCTCTACGATGATCCCAGTAATCCTACTGGTCTGAGATTGATCCTGAAGAGGGTTTCTGGTCCTCACAGGAGGCTGCCTCATAGCCCAGTCTGCCTCAGCAGGCCACCTGTTGTGTGCCGGTCTGGGGTTTAGAGATGGTCTCATGCAGGCAGAGAACAAGACTAGCACTAGATGACAAACTGGGATGTAAAGCAATGTACAGAAATCCCAAATTAACTAAATGAAAAGGAGTTGTGTTATACAAATGCGTCATTATTACTGGACCTGGATCTGCCTCTGACAAAGATTACTATGACATATTACACTCAAGTTTTATATTAAGTTTTGTTGCTACTTTATTTTTATACAAGAAAATGTAATGTAAAGCTATTCCTCATTAATCGAAGAATGTTTCCTTTTTGGTCAATGTTGTGAACAAAGGTGGTATCAGGTCCCATTCATAGTTTTAATACCATGTGTCATTCATGTACGTCTTTAAGTGAAATTCAAACTCAAGGTCGGAGTAAATGATCAAAAATACAAGAAGAACTGAGAAGATTGTTAGTGTCAAAATGGATCAGTTACAGCAACTCTGCACTACATTCATTTCACTGTGCCATCAGTCAGGGCAACATGACCTTTATAGTTAAATGAGTTCAGGTTACCAAGACATGTCGTCCCCTTTATGGAAACACTAGCGGTCATATTTCTGACTCACTGGATAACTACAGACACCCACACTACCTGCCTGTAGCCATTCATAAGGCAATAACAGCTGACAGTGGCTGTCCTGTTATCTTTTCCAGTGGTTGGGCTGTGTGTGCAGTTGATCACACTGTGTCTCGCTGTGTTTGTGGACAGCAGAGGTATAATGATGAGTAAACAGGGCTCTCGCCTTTGCCAGCAGCTGTTGGGTCAGATGCCAAATGATGGGCAACACGTCATGAAGGAGCTGTTTGCACTGCCGCAGCTGGCTTTTCCCAGATAACAAATTCATTATCTTCGCAAGCCGTGTACCTTTCTTAAGTATAGCCTGACATGTATGTGCTATTGTGTTTTTTTATGGTTTTTTAACAGAAACACACCATATACCTGACAATCAAATCCCATTTTAGCTTTATTTATCAAACATATAGGTGCCACAAACATGTATGACATCTGCAGTAACATCACAGCATATACATTCGCTAATTTGTTCTTGAATATCCATTTTGACACAACACAGGTTGCTCACTCACAGCAGTTGATGCAAACAAAATTTTGAACATTTCTTTCAAAGTTTGCGAGAAAAAAAAAAAAATTTTGGCTGAGATTTACCAGGCTTACAGGAACAGCTTTCGTGACTCAGAGAAGCTTGGCTGGACATCTTCTTTCCCGACGTAGGTTGACAAGCGCAAACTGCAGGAATTTTAGCCTTAACTGTTTTATACAACAAGAAGTACACAGACAGGCATTTGGATTAAGGTATCATCTCCTGTTCCTGTTCCTGTTTCTGGCAGAGTAAAGTACACATTGGAACTGAGAAATAAACATTCAACAACACAACACAACACGAATAAGCTACAAACAGAGAGGTTTACAGAGGTAACACATTTCAGTCTACAGTCTGAGAGTCTGCTGGCCATTTATCAGGCTCTTTTGTCTGTGATCTCCTCTTTAAAGATGCCAATTACCGGTAGTCAATCACACCAGACATTTCCACCTGTAATCAGCCAAAACAAAAGCCCATGCTACGTAGAGGAAGTGTTCTGGCCAGGCAGCATCTGTGTGAGAGTGCTTGCCTTGCTGTCAGAGGTCAAGGCGGTGTAATCTCCAGTGACAGCCCTGTCAGACATCTCTGACATGTGCGGCTCGTCGACTCCGTCCTGACAGCCTGGCGGAGCAGTGTCGCCCCCGTGGCTGGAGCTGGACTTGTGGGAGGAGGTCGGGGAGTTGGTGGGGCTGAGCTGGACGGCCGTGGTGTCCTGCAGCGTGTGCTCGCTCGTCTCCATCTCAAACGCTGCCGTCCCCATCCGCATCAGCCCCCACTTCTCACCTGCTTTAGCCTTGTGGGCCATGTGGGCCGGGGGCCTCCGGCTGACCACACAGCACGCTGTGAAGAAGGCCAGGGCTATCAATAAAAGAAGAGGACCGATGACGATGGGGGGGTTGCCAGTAGGGATGTAGGTGCCAAAGGCGAAAGCTCCCACCAGGGTGATGTTGATGCCGGCCAGCATGACGCACAGGCCGCAGGCGCAGCACAGGGCCGGGGAGGGCAAGCTCTGGTGCCGCAGGGCGTGCTGCTTGGGAACCTTCTTGGGAGCAGATGGTCTGGAGGTTTTTTCAGGTAGCACCATGTCTCATGGAGAGCTCTGTGAGACCCAGAGAAGCTGATGAGACTGACTGATCATCACTTTACAGAGAGAGAGAGAGAGAGAGAGAGAGAGAGAGAGAAAAAAAGAGAGAGAGAGAGAGAGAGATGGTGACGAAGAGGCTGAAGAGCATATGGGAGACGTTTTAGAGGCTGTTATACACTTTAAATGTTTTTTTATAACACTTGATTATTTTAAACAACATAAATTCTTAAAATGCTGCAAAAAGAAATCCTCCATAAATGTAACTAATTATAGAAGTTACACCCACTGAGAAAGGTTTTCACACAGCAATAAATAGGCTAACAGCAATAATAACGCAAAAAAACTGTAATGCATTCGGCAATACCACTAAATGAGCAGCTATTTCTGGTGACACTTAAAATAAATAAAAAAAAAAAACATAAGCGATACTAAAATATCAAAACCTTAGGCTATTTTCTTCACTGCTGGTCACGCAGCCAGACGAAGAAAGAAGAGAACAACCATACAGCAACATTGTTGTGTACTTTCCTGAGTGTTACTTACCTTAGATCAGACCCATGATCCTCTGCGATGTTTTGCCGCCTTCCGTCCGTCCATCACGTTGCGCAGCAGGAGTCGTGGAGTCCAGCAGCAGAGACAGCAGAGACAGCAAAGACAGCTGCTGCTCACACGCCGCAGCTTAACATAAAGATGGACCACTGGGGGCGCTAAAGGGCTCTGAAGCAAACCGGCCAATCAAATCGAGGGCAATAAAGTTTTTTTGCACGTGTGTGCACTCAATAAATGCACATGTGATCCATTTTCTAAGGGAGCTCTGAGAAATGAGTAGAAACTCAGATACACAGGACGGAAGGGTGGGAACATTAGTGCTTCTTGTTTCGTTAAATCCATTATTAAATTATAATGAAAGTGCATTTTGTACTTTGGTTATGTGGAAACACACACACACACACACACACACACACACACACACTTCTCTGCTTTGACAAGGACATCTGTCGGAGAGAGATGCTATCTCATCAGTGTCTGTGCAGGTTAAGCACACCCCCTTCCTGTCCTTTCACCATCCACTCAGCATTCAATGCAAAAGTACCAAAGGACGCTCGCTGAATAAAAGCTTTAAAACCACATTTACTCCTATATGGAAGAGAAACGCATTTGCTCAGTACAGCTGAATGAGATCTTGCATTAAAGGCATAAAGAGTAAATTATTGTATGCATTTAACACAGATTAGACAGATGTTAAGGATATTTTTATTGAGAACACAGCATGCCAGTGAAAATATGCTCCACACAGAGCTTTATGTGTTAGACCCCATAAGAGTCCATAATTGCACCCAAATTACTGTATCTCATTTGATGCCATTACATAATGATGGGGGGGAAAACAAACAAGTCCTTTTATGATTCATAACGGGAGAGAGAGGGCTTAAATGTAGCAAGCGGTTGGATAATGTGCGTGTATTCGCTCTGAGCAAATCTCTGACAATTCCTTCCAGCCTATGAAGGACCTTTGTTGCTATAGGGATGGGGTGTCCATGGCAACAGTGTGAAATCAGGGGATGTGTCATTAAGCGGGAAACACATGAAGTTAATAGGGTTAGGGGAAAACAGAGGTGACAGACTGCCATCGGTGACCCCATTCACACATTGACGGGGTCCATAATGAGAGAAAAAAAAAAAAAAAGAGGTCTCTTTTAAAAAAAAAAAAAAAAAAAAAAAAAAAAAAAAAAAAAAAAAAATCAAAAAAATGAAGTTGATGGACTTAAGAAGTCTTAGCATGGTTAGTCCATTATTCTTTCCCTTGGCGCATGCAGAGCCAGTCACAGAACCAAAACTATAAAACTAAATATACAAATACTTGTATAAAAATAAATCCCTTTCAACCCGTTTGGAATCCTCTATCTTACTACAAAGTGTAACATTACTATACATACAACCTCTTTAGGTCTTACTAGCGACATAACAACCAAAACAAATTCTGCAAAATCCAAGTCATTCACACTAAAAACACTCTGACATATCAAATCAATAAGACAATTAGGAACTAAGACTAAGTCTTTTTGGGATGGGGTTACATTGGTACAGTAACAAATGTGCAAAGACATGGTGCAAAAAAAAATAGCTAATGTCAGATTCTAATGAGGATAAAAAGTTGTTAAAACCACCTTAAAAAATAATTACTGCAGGTGTGGATTTCACATTGTTAGACCAAACTGATTATTTACGATATAATATTCTCCCTTTCAGAAAAACTAAATAAGTGACTTACTTTAAAGTACATCAGTGCTACAGGTAACTTGTGTTGAGGTGAAAGCTAGAATTGGAAGGAAATACAAAACTATTTGATCAAAGGGGCTCCTCTAACTTCAACGTCCATTCACATTCTTGCACTTTCTGGAAGTTTTACGTAGCATCGACAAGAAAGACTTAAAAAAACAACTAAAAAAAACAAGTAAGTACACCCACACACTTCAAATCACATACACTGACATGCTTGAAAAATAAAAAAGCAAACATAAAAGATAACTCATCCCTTTCCTCCAGTGACTGAGAAACATTTACATAAAATATTAATATCAAAATTAGATAATATTGCATTAGCACAGCAACAGCTGCAAACCTGTGCTGAGCCAACGTAATGCTGTGTTGCTCATGATATGTACGGTTTAGATATCGAATAGATCAATAGAATAGAAACTGCTGGCATTAAGAGCGGTATTGGGGTCATTGTAAATCTTAAAATCATTGGACAGAAAATAAACAACTCTGTTAAGACTAAGCGTAAAAGAAAACCCAAAGCTACTCTCAAATAAAACTGTTGTTGTTTAAAACTCAGGCAGCTTAAAAAAAACGTTTCCTGGACAAATCTCAGGAGTTTCAACTATGTTTTCAATTAGGAGGTGGTAGCCGACGATTAACTGTCCCCTTGGTGCTTAAACTCTCTCTTGGTGATAAGATTACTGGCCATGGGAAAGAGCGTTTACACCAATAACAGTTAGTCTCTTCTGAGGCTACAAGGCCACACACACACTCTTTAGGCTGTGAGGTCGTCCGAAGCGGGTGCGAAGTCCGTGGTGCGCAGGGCGTTGGACTGCGCCCGTCTGCGGGCCAGTCTGGAGTTGGAAGGAGGAGAAAGCCTCATGGAGCAGACGATGGCTCCGACATCCTCCTGCTGCTCGTCGTGATGGGAGAGCTGCCGGTTAAAGGCGATGGCTTCTGCTGCAAACTGGGTCAGGTCCTTAGTGCTGCTGTTCCTGGAACAAGAGAGAGACCATTTTTACCTTTGTACCATCTACACATTCCCCATGGCACATTGTGGTTTCCCTGCCTCTTCTTACCACACACACACACACACACACACACACACACACACACACACACACACACACACACACACACACACACACACACACACACACACACACACACACACACACACACACACACACACACACACACACACACACACACACACACACACACACACACACACACCACCACACACACACCACACACACACACACACCCCCACCCCCCCACCCCCCCTATAAAATGTAATAATAGTACAGTTGTGATGATTGCCTTTATCTGAATATACTTAGTCTGTAGAGAATTTTAAAATAATACAATTTTGTATAAAGCACCTTAAAACCTTCATAAATACATTTGACTTGACTTTCTAAGCCGCCTGTCATACCTCTGTAGAATACGAGGAGTTGGAAGACCTCTCTCTGGAGCATTCTGTAAAAAAAAAAAAAAAAAAAAACAATGGTTGATTTAAAATCAATTTGCAAAAAATAGCAGTGAATGAGTGATACAGTGGTGTTGTATCATACAATATTTGAGTACCAAATACAAAACAGCTATTCTCAGGGTGCGATTTGTGAAAAAAAAAAATAATAAAAAATGAAATAATGAAATCCCCCTTCAATAGCATGGATAGTGGCCCTCAGCCAGGCATGCCAAAACACTTATTTATGAACTTCAATATTCAATGGAAAATAATCTCAAAATGAAATAGCACTACATAACAATAAAACACAGCGCTTTCAAGCCGGGGAGCGGAGTTCATTTCCCAGGCGAAAAACTAAATACTTTCACCCAGGAAACGCATGTGTTCGTTCCTCGGGAGTGTTTTGATCCAAACCACGATCTTATTCCTAAACTTAACCAGTCGTCTAGGTGTCTAAACTTAACTGTCGTCGCCGCATGACGCTCACTTTTTTCCCCCCGGCTAAACTCCACTACCATGGGCCCCTGAAAGGGTCGTCATCTGGCGGTGCCTGTAGCCGGCTCACAGTCACCTATCGGCAGCTGAACACATCTACCGACTGCCGCTATGATTTTATCTTTATATCGCACTATAGACTGTTGATGTTAGAGCACTTTACTTATATTTTACTTTTATTTTAGGTATATAACATATGGTCTGTTGGTGAAGTAATCCCACACACATTCCCCACCCCACCCCCCCCCCGGGAAAAAAATCGCACCCTGGCTATTCTAGTGCACAGATGTAATAAAACCTACCCCCTGCACCCAAGGGTGCTTGAGGACCTGAGCAGCACTGAGGCGCAGAGTTGCGTCCCGAACCAACAGCTTAGATATGAGATCCTTGGCCCCCTGGGTGATGTGATCCCAGTCCTTGTCTGGAAATTCATACTTGCCCTGCTGGATGCTCTCAAACAGGTGACTCTGAAGAGAGGATATGACACAAGGTGCTGTAAACCCATCTGCACCCATCCATATGATGCACATTGCACACATAATTTGGGTGATATGACTGTAAGATGATTGCAGAAGTCACACTGATCTGTGTTTTTGTTTATTATTTTTTTTTTAAGAAATGGCAGAGCAGATTCCGAAAACAAATCCAGTGTGGCAGGGTTTACATTTTTATGATGTAAATTGAGGGAGCAAAAGCAGTATCGGCTCCAAATATCGGCTCAAGAAAATCAGCAGCCCGTATCGGTCATCAGCTAAGGCTGATGAAAAAATAATAATAATTTAAAAAAATCGGTATCGGCACAAAAAAAAAATCCATATCAGTCGATCCCTAGTCTGCATGTGTGTCGGATGGTGACAAAATGCTCTGGAGGAGAAATTAAACATTAAACCCGAACTCAGATAATAATCAGGTGACAACGGAGGAAAACCATTCATGTCCAGAATTACAGAAGCAGTCACACCTAAATCAAGTTATACAGTCACACACACACTTTTTGCTCCTAATGTAAAATAATACACTTAGATTAGATCTCACTAAGCCAAGAGGCACATGTACTATGCAACCCATATAACCACAACCCATGCCTATAGCAAGTTCCCAGAGTCCGAGGTGACATCTTAAAATGTCTTGTTTGTCGGACCAACAGTTTAAAACTGAGCGAACACAGCGGCTGATTGGGCGCACATACCTGGCACGTTCTGCAGGTTTCTCCCCGGTCCCAGCCACAGTCGGTGCCACAGTGGCCTGTGAAGGGGGGGCTGCCGCTCAGCAGGATGTAGAGGATGACCCCGAGACTCCATAGGTCACAGCGTTTGTCGTAGAACGAGGCCTCATCAGTGAACACCTCCACTACCTCTGGGGCCATGTACTCTGCTGAGCCACACTAGGATAGGGCAAACAAAAAAAAAATAGAGCACACAGGAAGAGTCGGAAAAACTGTTATCCATATGGTGTGTGTGTGTGTGTGTGTGTGTGTGTGTGTGTGTGTGTGTGTGTGTGTGTGTGTTATGAATTCAAAACTAGACTGCTACCGGTGTGGTGAGCTCTGGAGTCGTTATGGGCGTACAGGCACTGCTAAGCTTCACTCCACTTCCCAAGTCAAAATCACAGATCTTTACTGGGGACACCTGAGTAGAAATATGGGAGAAAAACACATTAGACTGTTATACCTCTAGGAACAAATAATGTCCTTCTGAAAGCTCCCTGTCCTTTAAAAGCCACTTACCCGATCTGTGTATTCACAAAGGATGTTCTCCAGCTTAAGGTCTCTATGGGCAATGCCTGCAGAAAAGCACATTGTCACCATAACGAAAAATAAATAAATAAATAAAAGAAATCCACAGCTATTCTATGTGGACATCCATAGGATAGCGGTTTGGATGTTGATGACTTACCTTTAGTGTGTAGGAAATCAAGAGCTTGGGCAATGTCTCTGACCACTTTACTGGCCTCTAGCTCATCAAAGTACTTCCGGTTCTGGATGTGTGTAAGAATGGAGCCTAAAAAAGGAAGAGAAGCAATCAGTGTGTATTTATAATGAGTCCTCTGAAAAAGCTCAGTGTATGAAGACTTATGAAGATAATTGTTGAGCTATTCTTGTATACTTACCGCCACGCAGCTTTTCAAAGACCAAATAAAAGCAGGAGCTGTCTTCAAAGAACTGGATCAATTCCAAAATGTTGCTGGATTAAGAGATTTCCAAATGATTAGAATATGTTTCATAATTAGTTTTAAAAAGAACTAGTTTTAAAAAGAAAATGCACTCACTTGTTTCCTTGACACTGGTAGAGAGTCTCCACTTCTCGAAAGACTCTGCTGCGGCTGTGCCCTGCACTCTTTTCTATGATCTTTAAAAAAAAAAAAAAAAACATATTAAACACATTAAACATTAAGGAGTTTTATGCAATTTTCACTTCTTGCTCGCAGGTTTCTCTATAGAGCTCCCCCTACAGCTTCAGAATAGATATTTGGCAACACTGTGTAAAAACTTGCTCGGTCAGTCTGCCGTTTCCTCTTTCTCTGTTCCTCCGACAATGTTTTCTGCTTCTTTTTTTGCCAGCTCAGCCATGATGATAGTGTGAACAATTCCATCGCTACTTTGTTCTTATAGCTAGCCGGTTCCTGGATGTGTGTTCAGTGCCGTGAAGCAATTTGTTACGTCGCGAGACCTGATATCACGCAATACTTCCTGGCACTGAGGCCAAAAGCTCACCTGCCACCCGTTTTTCCGCTCACAGGCGCTAGGGGGGAGCGAGACGACCACCATTCAACTCGAAAAAAGTCATATAACCATTCCAATGACTCCGAAGCTGTTCAGTTAAGGTAAATTAAAGCTAAAAAAAACTGCAAAGTTCCCCTTTAAAAAAAAATTGTCAGCATTTATGCAAACCCTTACATGAAGTAAGCCCAAAATGTGATCCAAAACTATTTCCACAACTGTCAAGGTTGTCCATCAGGTACGACACAAGCCAGATTTTGCTACAGGTGTTATTTTGGTAAAGCAGTACACATTTTACATGCTTAACACAATAAAGCACAGGATTTTTTTTAAACTGCAACAAGCAGCATTTCCTTGAAAAAAATCATTTTCTTTGTTAGATAAAATATATCCTTACATACCTTCACAGCAAACTCCTGTCCATTCTGCAGACTTATGCATCCTTGAACTTTAGCATAAGCCCCCTGACCGAGCACCTCATCCGTCAGTTTGTACAGATCTGAAAAAAAGGTGACATACATGAGACGCCGGTCGGTGTTTGTTTCCTCTTTTGATTGTTTATGTTTTACAATAACATCAGCTTGGTTACCATCAAAAGTGCCTGTGGAGCTGTCTGTTGCTCTAGTTCTTTTCTTCTTCTTTCTTTTAGCTGCATCTGGGATATTCACTGGCTGGCTTTTCTCAATTTCTGTAGCAACAAAAAAACAAACATATGCAAGCTAATCAGTTAAAACAGTCCAGACTTTGCCAGTGTGTTTTTGTATGCACCGTTAATTTCAGTAGGTCCAGAGCGGTTCTGAATCATAGCGCTGTTGTACCTGCTGGGCCCTGTGAAAGGTGCTGTCTCTCCTCTGAAGCGACCCCGTTCTCCTGAGTTCCCCCGCAGCTCTGCCCTACTTGGCCCACAGCCAGGGACTTCTCCTGTAACACAGAGAAGGAGGCCGCATCGGAGGGGGGGGAGAGAGAGAGGGAGGGGAAAGCGCGAGAGCAGCCAGAGAGAGAGATCAGGTGGTGTTACAGTGGAGAAAGCACGAGAAGGAATACATAATTCTTTGTTCTTAGTGTTAAAGGTCCCATGACATGGTGCTCTTTGGATGCTTTTATATAGGCCTTAGTGGTCCCCTAATACTGTATCTGAAGTCTCTTTCCCAAAATTCAGCCTTGGTGCAGAATTCCAGCCACTAGAGCCAGTCACAGAATGAGCTTTCCTTAGTATGTGCCATTTCTGTGTCTGTAGCTATTGAGGAGGAGAGAGGGGGGGCAAGTTGAAGAGTGGGGGTGTGGCCTTGACCAACTGCCACTTTGCTCATTTGAAAGGCATGATGTGTCTCTCTCATGGGTGGGCCAAATTCTCTGGGCGGGCAAAGCAGAGAAAGGGGAGGTAACCTTGCTCCTTATGACCTCATAAGGAGCAAGATTCCAGATCGGCCCATCTGAGCTTTCATTTTCTCAAAGGCAGAGCAGGATACCCAGGGCTCGGTTTACACCTATCACCATTTCTAGCCACTGGGGGACCATAGGCAGGCTGGGGGAACGCATATTAATGTTAAAAAACCTCATAAAGTGACATTTTTATGCCATGGGACCTTTAAATTGTGACAAACTTAAAATGTCCCCCCCCCCCAAAAAAAACGTTTTAAAACACTTATTGAACTGTCTCCAGCAAGCTAACACATATCATTGACAAAACCTTCTTTTGCAAACTACTATTGCAACCTAGCTGCTGTTATCTCCCCCTCTGGCAACGTGCCAAAACAGTGGCCTGATGAGAATACAGGAAGAACCATGACAGGCCTTGCCTCACCCTGGACATTACCAGAGGCATGACTCATGGGGAATGATGAAACTTCTACACTTCTGTACAGGTAACCTTGACAGTTAGTGGATTGCTTTCTAGCAGCTAGCTAGGTGGTATTTAACACAACATGTTTCAGCAAGTTAAAGGTTTTGAAATCCCCAGTATTAACAGTTCAGATCTTACCTGGAGAGACTGCTGGAAGGTTTGCAACTCCGTCGTTATGCTGTGCCTCACCATGTCTGCCCACTGAAAGTAACAAATACTGAGTTAGTCTGGAAAAGACTACATCGACCGAGAACACGATAACAAGTCATTAAAAGTGGTGGGAAGTCAAAGAATTTGAGCAATATAAACTAAGTAAAAACTCTATTAATCACCCCGCGGTAAACTGACGTGTACCGAAACAGTTTCCTCTTTCTTTCACGCTCTTCTGTCAAATTTTGTTTTGGTCCGTTCGCGAGTAACAGAAGCCGCAGAAGTACGTTTAGCTATAATATCCAGCCTTACACCAGCTCAAAAGGTATAGCTAGCAGATATTTAATCCTTAATCCTTAAATATCTGCAAAAGGTCCATTCTCGTTAGCAAGCGACAGCCAACACTGCAGCTAACAATTGTCACATCGTTACTTAACATTAGCACGTTTGCTTCACACGTCTAGGCACCCTTACCAAGACGAAGCAATGTCACGTTATAAAAGATTAACCAGAACATTAGGAAAGCTAGAGTTAGAGTTTACTGTTGACTGTATAATCCGATGTTATTGTCGTTAGCTACCCCGAGCTAGCTAGCAAGTACCCTAACGATTTACGTCCATTCGCATAACGTTCGTACTTAACGAGACCTGACCGGTATTTAAATCGAAAAAACATAAATGCAATAAAGCCTTCAAACCTGGACTCTGTGTCCAAAACCAGCCAAATCCCCTCTGTCAAAGCCTCTCACAGCTGATGTAAGTATCCATCGCTAGCTGAAATCCATCAGTCAGACAGCTAGTGACGCGCAGGGCGGGAAAAACACATAAACATACGTTTGCCCCGCCCCTTTCTGCATACCTCCTTCTCCCATTGGTCGACAATATGGCTACCGTACCGACGTCACTTGGCTTGATTCCCCGTCACACCCCACTCCACGTAGTAGGGATTTTTTGTGCATGATGATGATGACGTTTATTTACAGACAGATGCAGATGTTGGCAGGTCAGCAGCAGAAGTAGCCTATAGCCTATGCATACAGTCTATGAATATACGGCTCACGACACATATCTACAATGTTTCATCATTATTATTTTTGAGTTTATTGAGTTTACAGTTAGCCTAATCATCCTTGTCTTTATTTATCCGGTGAAAAATCTCTTTGTCTGTGTTGGTTTTGGCCTGAACCAAACCTTAACCCTTGTATGGTGTTCGGGTCTGTGGGAAAAATTATTTATGCTGTTTATTATTTTTTCTAACTCAAACTCATTGGCCTTGGCTCATTTTCTTTCACACACACACACACACACACACACACACACACACACACACACACACACACACACACACACACACACACACACACACACACACACACACAAACAATTACTATTACATGAGGTGTTCTGGACCCGAGTTTATTTAAATGTAGGTGCTATGAAACTATGTTGTCTTTCTGCACCTTCTATTCCCACACAAAGTTACAAAATTGTTTTTCAAGCACTTTCACCTTTTCTGATTAAGTTATAGGAAATAAGCACCAATTCTGATCAAAAATCTTGTTTCCATTTTTCTTTAACCTTTTTTATAATTTAATTTCCTTGTTTTAGGGTAAAAAGGGGTAAATGAATGGCAAATATGAACCATAAATGATGTATATATCATTGGTAACTGTTTTAGGGTAAAAAGGGGTAAATGGCAAATATGAACCATAAATGATGTATATATCATTGGTAACTGAGCTAAAGAAAACATCTGTTAAGTATTTTTACATAAATTGTTATGGCTGTATTGATTTAAAAGCCTAATAATGTGGTGCGTCCACCAGACCCGGGAACATTGGCTGTGTAACAAAAATATGAACACCACACAAGGGTTAAAGCAAATATATGATTAAAAAGATATATAAAGGGGCGACCTCTAGCTCACCCAGTAAGAGCGTGCGCCCCATGTAGGCTGAGGCCTTTGCAGCGGCCCAGGGTTTGAGTCCGACCTGCGGCCCTTTGCTGCGTGTCATCCCCCATCTCTCTTCCACCTTTCCTGTCTATCCACTGTCACCACAAATGGAGGGAGTAGCCCCCAAAAAATAATCTTTAAAAAAAAAAAAAAAAAAAAAAAAAGATATATAAGTAGCCTAATTGTCTTTTCACTTATGTGATACAGTGTTGACTTTTATAATGAAAACAAATTCATGACCCAATGTTTTTTGTACAAATGTTTGTGACGCAGTGCAAAAACACATTTGCAAAAGCATTGATCATTTTTAGGCTGCATTTTTATGTTCAAACTATGAAAAACTTAAAATAAAATACAAACTTTCATTCAACAAATAAGACTCAACACGGTATATAAAAAAGATCCAACATAAACATGCACAGGAGGAAAGAAAAAGCATGAGTACAGGAGTTGTATTGTAAACCAACACAAAGTCCTATAATGATGGCTTCAAGCACCACTGTTACTGTTAGTAAAAACCTCTGTGAGGGCACAGTGCCACCATCTGAAGAAGTGTGGTAAGTTAGTGGACCTTCCCAGTTATGCATAGAAAACCACTCATACAACTTTATGTAAAGTTGTTCTTTGTTTTGAGTGTTTAGAAGCCGATGATTTCTCACGGGGCTCAGATAATGTCAACATGTAAACTCCTTTTGTCCATGTGGTTTTGTTTAATTGCATATCTTCTCTGTCATTTCTTTCTGTAGGAAGAGAAAAGAAAAGACATGTTTAACACATCAAATTCATATTGTATGAGGAGATGAATGATTGTTACGAAGTAAAGCAATCTACACTTTTAATATGAAACACTCTTGTTCCTTTAAGACCACCAACAACAACAACAACAACAACAACAAAAATTGCCTTGGGTACTAAAGGTGAGACAATAAAATAGGGTCTGTTTACAAGATTCATCTTTTCTGCAGTGTGTTGACATAAATGTTGCATCCCTGTTTCACTTTACGAAGGGAATTACACAGACCGGGCTTCATAATGAGGATAACTGAAGCCTTTTATTGACGTCTTAGAGCACCATTTTCCATCTGGTCATATGTGATGGAGGTCCATTTGTTGGAAAAAAGCAACAACTACACAAACTCTGCCTTATTACTGCACAAAGTCAGCTACTTCTCTCTCTAATGAGAGTTGGTGCTTCAAACCAAAACCATTTTCTATAAAGCAGTTAACAAGGGTCTATCATGATTGAAAATTGGGGGAAAAGCGAATGCTGATTCCATTCCCAGTGTCAAATGGAAAATGATTGTTATCTTAGGGAGAACAAGTAGTCTGTGCGGCTTCAAACGAAAAAAAATTGCTGTAATTTTCTTTGCGCTGCATGCGCACCAGCTGGAAAAACACCCCTGACATGAGGATAAAGCTCAACCTCACCAAGCATGCTGCACAATAGGGTTATAGATGGCAGGATGGCTGATATTTTCTGCGAGACTGACAGTAATGAGAGCAATACTGACAACCCTCCCAACACAAAAACATCCATTTGATCCTCTTTCTCACGCTCCCCGTCGTCCATCTCACACATCTGAAGTCGAGCTATTGTCTCACCAGAGGCTCCAGTTCAGAGTGATCAATGAGGTTGAACTCTGAGATGAAGTAGTAGTAGTGCTTGTAGCAGGTATTGATGTGGGCCTCTGCACCCATGCTGCAGATGCTGTCAAAGTGATGGATGTAAACATGCACAAACACCCTGAAGAGACGGCTTAGGATCTTCTTGCACACCTGCTGGAAGTTCTTGGGAAAAGGTACACCTAGAAGAAAAAAACAAGAAACGTATTACAGACTTTAATAAACTGAGAAATTGTTTGATTTAAATCTGTCACAAAAATTTAATTATTGTCTTTATTGAAACCCATCATTTAGCAGATGTAATATTCTGTAAGTAATACGATTTCTCCTCAACAGCATCAATCGTTGAGTGCTAGTCAGTAGCTTAATGAAAAAACGATTTGCATGGACAATGTATTTAAGTGACAAGAAGTCATTCCGAGCACAGCCTCTTTTTAGGTAATGGTTTGATAAAAGTGGACATAAAAGAGAAAAATATGACCTGTATCTTAATACTGTATTGCACCTTTATTCAAAATCGTTTAACAACACAATTTTTCAGTTACATGTGGGCCCCAGTCAGTCTTATAAGTGCCTTTATGTCTTTATATCTGCAGTTACTGTGGATTAGCTTTTCCTATTTGACGAAGTAGAAATTATATTTTGGTTAAAACAAAGAAAAGAAGAAGAAAAAGTTTGTTTAGGAGGGAAATGAACAAACAAATACGATTAGAAATAGGTTTGAGCCTAATCTTTAGTACATTTACTGCCACTATAACCAATAACATAAGGAGTTGTGCAAATACATAATACAACTAGAGGGGCATTCTGAGAGCGCAGACCTCCCCCAAGGCATGCCCTATCTCACAATGTTAATGCAATGTGAATTTTCGTAGCCAGGAACAACTTTTTCTGATTATTCCAACACCACAGAATGCAGCACAAACTATCTTGCAATGTTTAACAAAAGTAAAAAATAATCTGTATCTGCCCCGTGATTCGGATCTGCTCCAAAATATAATGGGTCCTTCCTTGGCCCATCTTACACCCATAGAGCAAGTTTCATGAAAATGGCGTTTTTTCTGTAATCCTGCTGACAGACAAACAAACCAACAAACAAATGGTCATAGAGACAAAACCCATTTACACCTATGGGAAAGGTTTTCATTTCACCTGACCTGCATGTCTATGGACTGTAGGCAACCAGCGCTCCCAGAGGACACTCCTGCAAAATCCACACCGAGAGGCCCCTGATTCTCTCCTCTAATAAATGTTGACTGTCAAATCTGGTGCTGAGATAAAATACCACCGCCATCACCCATTCAATCTCCCCTAAATGTCAACCTCATTGTTTAATTAACCTCTGCTGGAACGTTATTATCCCATTTGAGATGTTAATGAAGGGGAACAGCATTGATGCAGCACAACGTCAGTGCGGGCAGCAATCAGTCATGTATTAGGTTACACACTCAATAATAGTTCTGATGCCTTCATTTGTAGACTCCTCACACACCTACTCTGGTGGGGAAGATGTCCTCATTATTGATGAGCGACTCTATCCAGTCCATCAGCAGGTTCATGTACTTAAGAGCAGGCAGCTTGGTGGGTTTCTTGTAGTCGTCACCGTCCTGCCACCTGTACTCGTACCTCAGCCCCCCAGACATGATGGGACACGTGCGCTCGGAGCAGTACTCGCTCACCGTGCCATAGATCAAGTTGATCCTGTTGAAGAAATCCACCACATGGACCGCAATCCAGTCGTTGATGTTCTCTCCCTCCGGCAGTTGCACCACTTTCCTCAGGTCCAAGCCGGACTTGAGCGAGGCCTGGGCCTTCTTGTAAAGTTCAAAGCGCTGCGTGCCCGGTTCAAACCGCTTTCTCGGCCTGAACGTTTTGTCTTTGCTGAACACTTGTCCAAGACACAACGCCATTGGCTCAGCCGCTTCACCTGAGATAAGGGGAGAATACTCTCTCCAGAATAATAATTAGTTTTGCGTTTGATAAAGTGTCACCTTCCTGAGCGACAGAAACAGGATGGCTTCAGCTCGGAAATCAGGTCACAGGGGGTCAGCGTCTGTCATGTAAAGATTGCAGGGAGCTCTTGTTTCTGTGAAGAAGAAGAACAAAAGAAGTCAGAGGCCTAATTCATTGCCTGTCAATCCACTGCTTTAGGCCAGAATGGCCAAAAATTGCATATGACCAAAACATCAAAAGGTATAACTACAAACTGTACATAACATTGTCACATTGTTTATAAAGGGGTCATATAAACCGTGAAGTAGGCATGTCATCAAAATTCACAAGCCAAACATTTTTAAGAACTACATCATTAAAATGACTCATGTACATACTGCATAGAAAACTGATCCCGACTAAGGGCAAACCAGTGAGTTCATCCCAAAGGTGCCATTGTTGCCTCTACTGCTCTGTGTGACCAAGATGACCTTATCACAAGATTTTCAGTGGCACCCATGGATAAAAAATAGCAACAGTTTTTTTTTCCAGTCGGTTGTGGACAAATTCAGGCCACTAGAGTTAAACATAATTGAGAAAATGAATGGCATGCTGCGACTCATTAAAGATTAACCATTTCTAGCGAGTATTCTGACAGAAAATGTCCACAGTACAATGATCGCTTTGCCTCGAGCCTCATTTATAACTATGAGGTATAAAGGTAGACGCTATGACGAAGTAACTTTAAGTTTGGTGTAAAAAAGAAGAAAAAAACAGAACATTGTTGAAACAACAACTGATGAAAAACACAGCGTCAGTTCCCCCTTCTGGGAAATGAGTCCTGGGATATGTAACGCAACCAATACATTATTGACAAGTGATTTGTTTTTCTTTCTTATAGCGATTAACCATCTGGCTGATAATGCACACTGATCAGGAGCATGCCCTCACTGAAGGGCTGTTTATGTGATCCAAAGCCTTTATTGTTATGGTAATAAAACATAATGTTCTCATTTGAATATTAACTACAGTAACTACGTCATTATAGGAAAATACTGTGGGCAGTCCAAGTACTTCACATAATAGAAAGGGTTACATTTTATTGTGTTACACTCCGCTGAGTTGTGCGTTTCCATTCAGCAATTTGGAAGACTGTAGCATATGTTGCTTTCACAGATTTGACACTGCAGTCACATTTTAGTGACTGTGGTTGCAACATGATACTATGTCCGCATTTGTGTCCAATTTTGTACTGGCTGCCTCAACGTTTCCTGTGGTTGTTTCTCTGTGACTCAGATTAGCAGAAGTTTCAGCCTCTGCATAATCGTGTGTGTGTATGTTATGGACCAAGCACTGATACGGTGGTTTGTTGTGAACTTCTGTTGCCCTCGTTTCAGAAGACTCACAATCCACAGACTCCTCACACTGGGTTCTGTTCACTCTTATTCATCACTGAAACAGTGAGGATTCCAAATGCAAACAGCATTTGGAATATGAGAAGGGTACTTTTTCTTTCCACTAGCTTTCACAGTCTGCCTGATCACCGCACACCACTGGGGGAGCATGAATACGTGGTCATGAGATAGCTCCTAATTTGTCCATAACAAAAGGGCTTCTGAGGAAGGATCATAGTTACAAGTGTGTCATTCAGTATACTCCATTCAGGGAGAAACAGTTCCAGCGAAACATTAAACTTGGGACACTTTTTGTACTGAAGACAGTAATGGTTTTGTAAAAAAAATTAAAAAAAAGAAGGAAAAAAACAGAGACAGCATGTGGGACTGAGTGACATGAAATTTTGATCACTTTAAGTCTCCCAGCGTGCCTCAACAGCCTCAGACTAAAGCCTGTCTGATTACGCACTGTTGGCATGCTTTCACAGTTTTTCTGGAATTGGCCTCCACACTGCAGGCTAACACAAGTCTCCTCAAGACCAGACACATAAATGAGAAAGGAAAAAAAAGAAGGCACTGCAAGTAACCAGAAACAAAGGAAGAGGGAGGTCAAAAACAAGAGATTACAGAATGGGAAAAAAAAAAAGCTGTCTGCACTGTACCTGGATGAATTCCTACAGCGGAGGAATGTGGTGGGAAGTTGTGGGAAGTTCAGGGAGGATTCAGGCTCCGGAGCCCTTCTCTTTAAACTCCCTGTGCAGGAAAGCTCCAGCAGCTCTGCCCCCCTCTAGCTCCTCTGGATCCTCTCACTCTCTGCCGGGGCACTAACAGACCGAGAGGCTCCAACTTCACTCAGCAGCAGAGACAACACAGTAAAGAGAAAAAAAAAGTTGTTTGGCTTCTCTTCCTGTGGATGATGTCACATCCTGATTTTGCCTTCTGCCTTCTGCCCTCTGTCATCTATGTGTGTGTGTGTGTGTGTGTGTGCGTGTGTGTGTCTGTGTGTGTGTGTGTGGAGGACCTATAAATTAAAAGAGTAAAAGGGTTTGGAAAAGGTCTCTCGAAACCCCCACTCAGCCTTCCCCGTTTTCCATTTCTTTCCTTTCTTCTCATCCTGTAGGCAGAGGAGCCAGCCCACTTGTCCCATCAAAGTCCAGCCCTCTGGTAAAGGTCCTGAGAAAACAACCCCTCCTCTTAAGCCACATATAGGACAGAAAGAGCAGAATGATCCCACAAACATTTCTGGATGTTTGGCAGTCCATGCCCCTCTTTATTGTGTGCAGTCTCAATAACATATCATTTAAATTCTTGGCCTTTTTAAGATATTGTCATTGAACTCAGAGCTGCACCTTAAAAAGAGAAAGTGCTAGTCTCCAAATAAAATGCATTTAAATCATGAACAAATAAGGCATGTTTGACTGAAACTATTTACTGGTGCCCTTGGGGGCAGAGCGTTCTTATGATAGCCGCCCTGACACGTTATTATGGAACCCACGTAACTTCTAGGAAAGGCCCGCCCAACGAAGCAGCTCGATTGGTTGGGGTTAGGCATTGAATATTATTCTCAAAGGTGAATGGGTGCCACTAAAATGAAGAGGGTGTCTATTTGTCTGCTGTGTAGTGGCACTCAACCAGCAAAAAGATGCTGTCTAGACTCTTGATATAAATCCCTCCAGAATGATAAAACTGTAGGATGAGATAAAGTCTCATTCAGAGAGGTATAGCTTTATGACACAATTTACATTTTCTAAGTTATGGAGCAAAGGCATCAAAAGCCAGCAGTGCAGACAACTAAGCTAGATTTGTGATGACAGCTGTCTTCCTTCCTAAGATTAAAATATCGTAACAGGGTTCAGTGTGTGTTCCCAAAGTGTTTCACTGAGCTGCAGCAATCAAGCCAGCAGTTGAATTGAGGTGGTGAGATTTCCAATTTTGGGGTCCTCCGTGGGGCAACAGGTATACCAAGATACAGGATTTTACTGCTTCCCTGACCTTTATCTCAAAACGCTTGATGTTGCTTGATGGGAAGAATTCTAAACCTCACCTCACACTCATTGGACTCAAGATGCATTGTATTTTAGGAGGTTAGAAAATATAAAGTATTTTTGCTGCTAAATTTGATTGTATTTTTACTTCATTTTTTTTTGGAACATGTAGAAAGGTTATTGCTTTATATGTGTGGCTATATGTGAAGCCAAACATGTGCTACAGTAGGAAGATTTAACCTAAGACCTAACTGCATGATTTTTTTAAATCATTTATATATATATATATATATATATATATATATATATATATATGTATGCATATGTATATAGGTAAATATGTATACATTTTGTTGAGTTTCTTATTTATTTAATTCTACATCTCCATCTTTACTATTCAATGCTTACTGGAAACTTAAATAAAAAAGAAAACAGACAAAAGAAAGTAGTCATAAATTGCAGTTACACAATATATCCACTTGGGGTCAATATGACTGTTATGATGAGTGCTGTTTTATGACATCTTCTATATTCAGGGTTATCAGTAAGTTATCATCAGAGGAATACCCTTTTTTCAGACTAGCATGTGGTTTTGGTTTAAATGTGGATTAAATACAGTTCAGTGCTTATCAATTTGGCATAACATGTTTGTATACTGCACAATATCTAAAGAAAGTAGCTTAAGGGTAAGTGAGAGACGAGTGTCGGATAATTAGCCACACCCAATTCAAATGGTTGAAGTCTTTAAAAACAAAAAACGGTTAGAGGTGTATATTATTTTACATACAACACTGATCTTACCAACATATATGATTTATACATACGCAATGCAAGGTTTTTCTAAAACTCCCAATGGTGACGGCATACACAGGAAACAGACAGATTAGGCCTGCTGCTGCCCTATGCTCTACTTTTGTGTGGTGTTATCACCCAGAAATGTGACACAAGAGGAAGTGTAACCGTCCAGGTCTTTTTTCCACCTTTGATCGTCACTCAGCATTGCACTCCCTGTCATCATTCCTCAAAAGCATGCTGCCTTTCCAAACAAACACAACGTTTAATTACACACTTGTAGCTGTGGGAATAGGGTAAGCCTGTATATTGAACTGTGAATATGTGTTGCTACTATCTGTTCTCAATTAAAGAAAAAGTAAAATTAGAAAAATACACATATTCTAGGCATTTATATATCTTAGGTAGTTACATACGTATACCAATATTTGGAACCAGACACCTTCCAAGCTTTTTACTGGCAAGTCAACTTCTGTCTAATAGGCTTACCATAAGGAGAGATTATTGTGTATTTCTGTGTTGAAATGTGTGTCCTTATGTGTACTTTAAACTATTTAAACAGATGACTGATGGTGTAGGAGGAGTTGTTTTCTGGTTTCAAAATTCTCCTGGAGGTTTCAGGTATGTAAGATAGTAAGAGAGAGTTTACAACCATACAGGTGGATGAGTTATGTTCATGCAAGCAAAGCAGGTGTCTGATGCTGCCAACTCAATACACTTCCTCCATTCCCTCTGTAAATCTCTGTCTAATCATCACTCACCATCAGAAGAGCGTCACTCACAACATTGGAATATCCATTCATCTCACTTTAACAGGCTGCAAGTGTGGGATCACATTAAGTTATTTGATCCTTTGTTAAATGTGTTAGGTAAACTGGCATATACCTGAGGAGAGGTAGGTTTACATACTGTAAAATGTAAAACATCTGACTGCCACTGTTTGACAGACATGTACAAGCAGACCTTTATCTTTACTGGTGGATCGGATTCTGTCATTCATTGCTTTGAAGCCTGAATAACTGTGTTGTGTGATGATCTCGCTTTTTTATCCTGTTTAGTGTGCCTGGTGGAAGATAAAATCTAAATAAAAACAAATAAAAGGTGGAGGCAGATAGGCCTCGCTCAGGTGTGCTTTTAGCTTATTATTTTGTTTGCAAATATTATGGTTATGGAGATTGTTGTTTGATAGTTTGGTATTTATATATGCCTATTTTGGTGGTAATATGATGCCATCTATATACTTCTGCCTCTTTGCTCTCTTTACATCAAAGTGTAGCTGTATACCAGAGTTTAGATATCCCCTCCCATCAGAAGCAGCATACAATTGATCTGAGAAAGATGCCAATTAAAAGCGTAGAAGGAAGCTGCCGCGGATTGATTTTGTATCGGGGATGATTGATATTTGATACAGTGAGTTGGTTACGTCCATATTAGGCGACCAACTCACAGCAATTACAGAGATGACTCCACCTTTTTCCAGCTCCATCAAGGGGGTTGCGTCGAGAGATTTAAGCGGAAAGGAAGAGGAAGCAGAGCCGACTTCACGCAGTCGCTGGACGAAGTTATCAGTCTGCTTTTCGACAGTTTTCGCAGGTTAACTTCCAGTGAGTACTTTCTAACACTTTTTGCCTACAGTAGCTGAACAGTTAGCAATATGTAGGCCTCCGCAACGAGGTTTTAGTTCGTGTCAGGTGCGTTTATTTATTATTTTATGCGCTGCCAATTTCCGTAACGTCATATTCAAATTATATTCATTCATGTGGCTTAACTTGTTGTTTTTTCTTTTATAATGAGAATAGCTTAGACGTAGGCTAAAATACACAGATACGTTTGCTGTAAATTGAAGAATAGCTAGATTTTGGATGCATTTTTTTTAGTAGGCGCGAGTCACCTCTGACCTCGTGTACGGCGGTGTTGTGCCCAAAAGTGTACCCCCTGTGTAGTTTGGGGATTACATTTGCACACCAATTAGTTTAGCTATTTTGGGCTACTGGTGGTTCTGTATCGGTCTGCTTCTCATCACTTGCACCTGTGCTGTAGACAAAGAGCTCATTGACAGCCGGGTCTCTCTCCGCTCACTGGCTATTGTTACCCTGCACTTTGAAGGCAGATATGGTAATGTTGACTGTCTTCTTTTTGTTAATTGTAGCTGCCGTGCATCTTCACGTTAAGTGATACAGAGAACTCATAGATGTGTTGTATGCGTGTTTAACAACTAGGTTATGAATTAGCACATATAGTTTCAGACTGGTCGATCACAAGTAAAACTTATCCTGCTGGCCAAATGTTGTAACGATAACTGTATCTAACGGTTCAGCCTCGTTTTCACTAAGCAGCACTCTGAGCCAGAGGTACATCCGTGGGTCCTGCATCTTGTTTAAAAGCTCATGGTAGCCCCAGTTTGTGACTCGTGGACGCATACTGTATTTGAAAATGGGTCCAGTTTTCTCGCAAGCACAATTTTTAAGACTGGTGTCAATTTAGGTGTGTTTTTTAATGTTTTAGCTGAGTATTTGTCTATTTACCAGGCTAAAATTAATGTGATTAGCCTGTGTCAGAGGTGATGCAGCCTAACTATCTACCACATATGTCATACAGCATATAGGCAACTTATTACATGTTGCATACATATTTTTTTTAAATTGTAGTATTTTGTTCCAGTAAAACACATTTGACTCATTTGAGCAAGAGGAGGAGTTGAACTTTCGACCAAGTGATTCTGAATACATGAGTAAATATTAAAGATAACGTTCTCGATAATGTTGTCACGCACCTCGTTTATTGGGTGCAACAGTTTAATTTCACCATTCTGGGAGAAAGACAGAACCAACCACACCTCATTTTTACAATGCACAATGAATTAATCAATCAGTTTTATTGGTCACATGAAATCGTACAAGGTACAATTCCAGTAACATGTTATCCCGTCAGCTCTTTCAACTTTTGCATGATTCACCATAAAGCAGAATGAGGCCGTCAGATCGGCACACAGAAGAGTTGCCCGGTTGAATGGCACTGGAAAGAATACTGTGAGGCTAAAATTGTAGCCAGTCCCACAATGAGCCTTCCTTAGTCTGTTCCATTTCTGTGTCTGTAGCTATTGAGGAGGAGGGAGGGGGGTTAAGGTGGAGGGTGGGGGTGTGGTCTTGACTAACTGCCACGTTGCTTGTTTGAAAGCCATGATGTCTCTCTCTCATGGGTGGACAAAGCAGAGAAAGGGGAGGTAACCTTGCTCCTTATGACCTCATAAGGAGCAAAATTCCAGATCGGCCCATCTGAGCTTTCATTTTCTCAAAGGCAGAGCAGGATGCCCAGGGCTCGGTTTACACCTATCGCCATTTCTAGCCACTGGGGGACCATAGGCAGGCTGGGGGAACGCATATTAATGTTAAAAAACCTCAAAGTGAAATATTCATGCCCTGGGACCTTTTAAGTCAGTGCTAAAAGCTAACTGGAGATATGAAAATATGACTAACGCTATGTCTGAGTTTCCAACAGAGCCGTCCCACTGTAACTGTTGTTTAAAAATGTCTTAAAAATACAGTACACTTATACTTCCCAGTGGCTTAGGCCTGGTGGGGTGCAACAAAGGCCCGGTGGGCCACCAAGCTTGCAATTCACTGGGGGAAACCCTGTACTCCATTTTTATAACTGATGCATGTCATGCTAAAATGACACTGTGTACATGGCCACATTTTAATTAAAACCCTTGTTTGTGCAATGCATCAGTACCTGTTTGCACACTGAAAACAATTTACAAAATATGATATTTTTACTAAAAAAGACAAAAATATGTTTCAGCAGACCCTGATCTCCTCCCTCGTACTGGCTGGCCCTCATTGATGGTTATCTTCTCAGATGTTGGCCTCTTAAGGCGGTTTATGGATCACTAACTCTGTGTAGACATGTAAACATTAGCTGTGTAACGACTGGGGGATGGAGACAAAGGGCCTCAAGGTCAACAAGCCCAGGTGAACTCCCTGATAGTAATGTAAACACTACGGCAGCATTGTGACTGTTACCACTCCAGCGTTGCATGTTGTTTTCACTTCCTCAACTTCCAAAGTCAACACCCCCTCTGAAGGACTCACATTTTTAAGGCAAGTTCCAGCCAGTTGAAATGACATGATGGACTCTGTTTAAATCCGGTTGTTGCTCCAAGAAAACTTTTGCAGGCTGAGCTGGGTGTGCTCGTGCAGCAGTCAAACTTCACACAGTTGAGCGCTGTCTTGTCCTGTTGGTTACTGAGCAGCTGGAGTGAAGTGCTGTGCTCGATAGTGGAAAATGTTAATCATGCGTGTTTCCCTTACCACGTATTCCCAACCAGGCTGGTGTTAAAGGGTTCCTTGTCACTTCTCGGGGACTTCCCTGAAGCACAAACTGTTACTCTTTGCTTGCTTACTTGTCCGTTAACTCGGCCCATGTTTGCTTTGTACGTTGGATAATGTTACGGGAGCTACGAATGCCAGTAAGGGTTCAGTTGAGGATACTGTTATCTGTTACAGCTACACCTTGATAGTTTTAGTTTGAGACATGGTTGTTTTCATACAGTGTACACCTTATCTAGTGCAACTTCCAAACCATTCACCCGCTCACGCATTTTGGTTTCATTGGATTGAATTGACTTTTCACACAAACTGACGAAGAAGAAGAAGAGTAAACTTATTTTTTAACACTGACCACCGGTTTGCAGTTTCCCTGGTTAAAAACAGCAGTTGTGATGTCAGTGATTGGGCGTTGTCCAGAATTTCAACTTTAAGTTTGAATCCACGCGAACCAACGCAGCAGTAGTATTTTTGCACTACAGCATGTGCTTCAGTGTGAATTTACCATTTGAAGCTGCTTTTTAGTGGCTGTAATAGTAGTACAAGGTTTTGATTATACAGCTTGCCCAATGACAATCTTTGCACATATTTAAGTGTAATATATCAAATCAAACAATTCATCACACAGGGGAACCACATAAGTGAAGAAGAAGTGAGAGCAGGGTGGTGGTTATGCACCCCTTCAGTTCAACACTATTATTTTCACTTTCTCTCTGTCAAATGGTCAGATTAGAAAATTGCAGATGTATATTTTACTACGGCAGGTGTGAATTTATGAAACAATCAAGTGGAATTTCCTGTCATAGCAGCATGTTAGGTATTCTTGTTAGACAGATCTCATTCCAGTCGTGGTTATGTCTTGCATAATAATCCCAACCTGTCTACCGGGCCAGGTTTAAACTTGACCCAGATATCAAGTCTGGAGTTGTTTTGTTAATGAGTTTGAACATGCTCTCCCATCAGACACTCACAAAAGGCACACACCCTAGAGTGGGCAAGAAAAAAAACTGACTTTTTACACAAATGCGTGAATCCCTTTCTGTGGTTATTGGCGCTAGTGGGCAAATAATAATGAAGTGAACCAATATTACAATTGGTCTGGGTATCGTTGCACGGATAGAAAACCATCCAGATGTGCACCAATCAACTTGGGAGGTGCATAGTTAAGTTTCCTGATTGGACAACTTGAAAAAAATAATTGAATTGCCTTTTTTAATTGTTTGAGTAATCTGTCAATTCAGGTGCCAATTAGTACTTGCTTGCACTACATACGAACCTACTAACTGTATTAAGTTTGACATCAGGGCAATCTGTAAGCGTTTACATTTAGTCTTATCATTCAGATATCAGGAGGTTGTATCAGGACAGACAGTGGTGTTTGAGTGTTTCAAGTGATGGCTTGTTTTTGAAGGGGACCCCTCCTATGTAAATCCTGTCTAATTATTCCTCTGTGTTTATGGGTTTGGTTGGAAATACCTTTCAGATTACCAAACTGGCAGGATACTTTCCACAGCGCTCGAATCAGAACTTGTGAATTTTTGCAGACTTACAAGTTGGATTTTTTTTTCCGTAGCTTCAGCCATCGTTTATATAATTTCGCAAACGTTGTACTATCCACGTTCCTTTGCTGAGATCTCCAGAAAACAGCTGCATCCCTAAAAATAATCTATCCTACAGGTCTTTTTTTGTTGCTTTTTTTAAAGCTCCAGGTTAAAGAAAATCAAAGGTGAAGTAAAATTACAACCCAAAGTGTTTGTTGTTAACACCCATCACAGAACACCTTCCTGGTTCAACTACAGTACTTTAGTTTCCATTGTTGTGTGCACACAGGTTTCCTGTGCAAGGCGGGGTTATTGTAGACACTATAGGTGCTTACAGTACATTTGGTTTTACCTCTAAAATGGTTTAGATAATCTGGCTGAGTTTATTACTTGTTTGCACAATCAAGTTCCTTGTTTGATATCTCCATGTTCTCACATACCAGCAATTACTTTGAGTACAATATAATCCTAACTATTGGGAAACCCAAGTTATGATAAACCAAAATTACCCTTTAACATTGTGTTCTAAGATACAACAGTTCTTTAGCGTAATTATTTGCAACATCATACCTAGCCAGTTGTAGCAATCTTTGCTCATAACTCAGGTGGGATGCATAATTCTGCAGGTCAGTGGGTGGACACAAACTGGAGACCGCCACCATGCAAATTCACTTTTTCTGCTCATTCAGAAGGACCCATGCACTATTGTTGTCTGTGGAAAGTTCCAGAAATCGGAGTCGTTGAGACCTGTCGAGGGGACAGAGAGGGGGGGGGACGTGAAGAGAATGAGACCAGTGTTAAATGGCCGACCAGGTACTGTAGGGGTGATACTTATCTCACACACACACACACACACACACACACACACACACACACACACACACACACACACACACACACACACACACACACACACACACACACACACACACACACACACGTGCGGTGTAAAGATGTCAGTGTCCAGACAAGTTGAGCAACATTCCTGTGCTGGGGGGGTAATGGTTACTCCGACTTAAGCCTTTGATTGTTTAAGTTTGTCTTCTTAAAGTTTGTCTTTAATGTGTATTAAAAATAGATGCATTGTGTTTCAATTTGTACATCATTGAGTCCCCGGTACCCATTTTTAATCATACCACATATCTGCCAAGCATGGCTGGAAACTAATGGCCACATTCAAATCTGGATGTGCAGTCACTTTTGACAGAGGACATTTGTAAGAATAACCTTTTTGATTTTGATTACGCAACTGACAATATCACCGACCCGTGCATTCTTATATTCAGATGCAGGAAAAGACAAGGTTGCAGAACAGATACAGAGTTTATCCTCTGACATTTCTTTTTAAGGAAACCAGAAAAGTTTTCTATAGATTGAAGTTTTTTTTTTAAGGGTTTGTTAGAAGTGAGGAGGATTTTTCTTTTAAATTCATTGTTGTGTAAACTTTGACATGTAAATAAGCCTGTATTTACGCTAAATGTTTTACTGCCAAGTGTCTTATTGACCTTAACAAGACATCAATCCAATACTGGATTTTTGAGGCTGTTGCACATTGGTGTTTTTTATTATCTATTTTACACAAACAACTAATTTTGGCCCTTTTTTTTGACAGGATCTCTCAAATTTGGTTACTGAAGAACTGTAATAGATTTCACAAAGATGTGATAAGGAATAATTACAGATGTAAAATAACCCTAACCAAGATGACGGTGATAGCCAATATATATTCTGAAATGTTCACTGGAAAATAACATTTGAAATAAACACTAACGTAAAAGGTCCCATGGCATGAAAATTTCACTTTATGAGGTTTTTTAACATTAATATGAGTTCCCCCAGCCTGCCTATGCCCCCCCAGTGGCTAGAAATGGCGATGGGTGTAAACCGAGCCCTGGGTATCCTGCTCTGCCTTTGAGAAAATGAAAGCTCAGATGGGCCGATCTGGAAGGTTACCTCCCCTTTCTCTGCTTCGCCCGCCCAGAGAATTTGGCCCACCCATGAGAGAGAGACATCATGGCTTTCAAACGAGCAAAGTGGCAGTTGGTCAAGGCCACACCCCCACCATCCACCTTGCCCCCCCCCCCCCCTCTCTCCTCCTCTATAGAGATCAACAGTCCCGCCCACAGCGGGTTCAGGAAGTAAAAATACAATGCAATTTCTCCATTGACAAATTGGAGTATAAGCCATAAAGTGGTAACCGTCGATGGTAGACTTTGTTCTAACCCAGTCTGGCCCAACAGGGGGTGGCTCCCCCAAAACAGATACAATAGATCTCCATGTGTGGAGACAAGGAGCTTTTCTCCTGTATGCTAAATGACTGACCTGATGATTCTCTAGAAGCTAGAGAAGGTGTGAGCCAGACAAATGCTGATTAGTGTAGTTACTTGATTATATTTAGCTGCAGGCCCCATTAAACAATGTTTTCAAAACATAAGCATGGTTTTAACTTTTTACAACCTAACATGCCTTTAATTGGTGGAACTCATGCTGGTGAGGAGGGGGAGGAGGGGGAGCTGCCTGCACGATCCGTCATGAGGATTTACGACACTGCACGAATCACGATGACGATCTGTTCCACGCTTCTGCCGTTAGCCTCTGCCGGGAAGCTAACGTTAGTTTAGCTAACAGCTAATTGGGCTATCCGCTAGCTGACAGCTTGATTCAGTCTAAAATAACGTTATCTCAAACTAAACACTGGGGAAAGCAGGCTACAGCTGACGTAACAGCCGTTATATATTTTAACGGTTATTTTCAGGTTTTATTTTGAGGGTCTTTTTAAAGTTATTACATGCTGTCTCAGCTAGCGGTTAGCCCAATTAGCTGTTAGCTAAACTAACATAGCTTCCATTATTCAGTGGTGCGCTGTGGTTTATGGGATGAGTCGTTTTTTCACTCTAAATGGTACGTTGTATTCATGTGAGTCACGTACCATCTGGTTAGCATAAGGCATGGTCTAAAACTCTTTATGTACGGATTTTTCCAGACGTCAATGGGAGAAATGAATGGGAAATTTACTTCCGGAACCCAAGGTTTCTCAGAGAAGGGGCGGGACTGTTGAGCTCAATAGCTACAGACACAGAAATGGCACATCCTAAGGAAAGCTCATTGTGGGACTGGCTCTAGTGGCTGTAATTCTGCACCAAGGCTGAATTTCGGGAAAGAGACTTCAGATACAGTATTAGGGGACCACTAAGGCCTATATTAAAGCATCCAAAGACAAACATGTCTTGGGACCTTTTTAAATAAAGACTAAAGAAACAAAAAGTATTAAGCTTAAATATACATTATTGAAATATGTGGCCTATGCAATTTCTGTTTGCATGTCTGCCAACATATACCAAACTATAAATGTATGAGACAATCCAATCTTCCAATAATATTAAATCATTGAAATATTGTTTTAAGCTTTACTGTGCCTGTATGCGTGCTTATGTTTCTAACCAGGCAGATGTTATCAGGTGCACACGTTCTCTGCCACATCTGTAGACCCTGCATGGCTCAGACCAGTTTGTATTTTAATGTGTAAATTGAAAGCTTTTCAACTTGACCCTCCTCATTGCTCAACACGTAATGTTGCTGTAGTCCTCCTTGTAAAGCTTTTCCGATTGTGGCATATGTGTCATAGATTTTTTGTTTGGATGACAAAGCAGCAGAACAAGTTTGGATTACATTGGATCATCATTTTTTTTTCAGTCAGCTCTTTTATATTTCTGTTATCTTGAGACACTGTTATGTCAGACATATTTGGACTGAGAAGACTTGGTGCCCAGGGAGAGCACCCTGACTCATGTGTAGTTTCCTCTTCAGTGAGTTTGTCATCCTGCTAGCTTGATTGGAATGTATGATTTTGTTATGTGACTCTAGTAATCACTTAGCTGATAGTATCTGTTTTAACTTGGCATTCGCTCACTTCAGTCAGGAACACTCTTGTCATAGATTTGACCATTTATTGCAAAAAAAAAAATGGAAACACAGTTATGCTTGGTGTTGATAGCTCCACTCTAATGCTCCCTGGACCAGCTAAGCAGCATGCTAAGCTGAAACAGGGAGCACCATGCTGAAACCCCTCTGGGTGAAAAAAGAGTGAGCCAAAAGAAAGCTACTGAAAACCATTTTAAACTTTGAGTCATGTTAGGACTCTAAACTAGGAAGGTGGAGGCTGGGGTGGTGGAGGCAAAACGTTGCCAGCAGCAGCAGCAGTGAGTGAAGCAGCGTCAGTGTAGCGGGGATCAGTGAGGAGGGAGTCACATTTAAATATTCCGACCTTGATGTGAGAATGGCTGTGATTGGTATGTGTGATAGGAATGATAATGCAATCAGTGAGCTTTAGAGCTGTCAATCTTCCTCTATAATACCATTCGAATTCCATTTGATTTTTGATTTTTATTTAATGCTTAATTGCAGCCTGTTAAATAATATGTACTACACTACTCTGGCTTATGCATTGTCAATGCCACTATATACTATAAGCCTGTGGTTGTTGTTACACGTTCTGTCCACTAGAGGATCTTCTAACATCAGCCTGGCCTTGAGGGGACCTGCACGCAACTTTGTTTACATTCATTTTCCACAACGAGCACAAAGCAACATACACAAATCAACAGAGAACTCTGTAATGACCACAAAAACCGTGCTGTCACTACTATTTTAGTGATTTATAAGCATCCGGTTTCTTGCAGGTTGTCACGTTACTGAGAATACAGCTATTAGAAGGTAATATATTTAAATGAAGTCGAAGCTTACTCTGACAGAGGGCAGCTAACATTACCTTTAGCTGTCTCCATGAAGCTCCCAGCTACGCTAACGTTACTATACCTTGCGACACAGAAAACAAGAATGAGCTAACTAATGTTAACATAAGCACTTTGGCTCGGTGGATGTCGATTTTAAAGTCATGTTAAAACTATTTCCTGTCCTTCGTTACGATTTCCAGCCGCAGCCTGTCACTCCCCCTTGTACTAAGTTAACTTGGTACGTTAGCTCCGTAATGTTGTATTAACGTACGGTACGTAACGTTAGCTTAGACACATTGACATATATAAAAGCTTAGACCTCACAATGCCTTGTTTCTCACTCCCGCTAAGTTATTGTTCATAAGACGTGACATGAGTGACACATGTGGATAGGCCAAGGCGAGAAGATGGAGATTAGCTAACGTTTGCCAACATATTTATAAAAAAGTCAAATTTGAATAGTAATATCAGCATTCGAATAGTATTAATTTTTTTACTATTCGAATTATATTAGAATTTCGGTATTTGTGGGGCGTATGACGTATGTGTCAAATTGTGAGCACAGGAAGAGACCAAACTGTCATAAACATTAGCATAACATCTTCTGTCCAGAATGCTAGTTCTGAGCAAGGGGGTAAGCTTCGCTTCAGAACTCAAACCTCCTATGGCGCAATTTTGATGCTACAACAATATCCCCTCTGTTAGCATTCCATTGACTGCCATTCATTTTGGCGTCACTTTGACAGCGAATCACTTTACATCTGAAGCGTTTAAAGACTCTATTTGTCCATTGTTTATTTCTAAAGAAACACGACAATGTATAAAAGGCTCCATTACCTTGTACCTCACGTTATGGCTCCGTAGCAGACGTTTTTGTAAAAATAGGCTAACGATTGTGTCCTAACCAAGCGACTTACTGTCGCATAGTAGAGGAATTACTGTATAGTACAGGAGAAGCTCGCAGGCAGTTTTGACTTACATTAGCTGTTTAGGTTTAATTACTAATGTTAACTAGCATTTTAGTTAGCAATAATTAGCCTGTGCCTAGGTTATCTCCTTACATAGACCTACGCTCTCAGTCTCTGCAAGATTGGGAATGATTGAGATTTTTCTTGGCAAAGCTACCAAAAGACTTACAACTTTCAGACCGGTTGCTCATGTCACATTTACGTCGTCTCTCAGTTGGAGGCTGCGCAGTAACCCTCAGCGCTCACCGGAAAAGTGCTTCGAATATCCTTCACTGGTCTCCGTCCAGAGCAACGGGATCTATTGGTCCATTATTATACTGTCTATGGTTCTGAGCAGAACCACTTAAACTTGAAATACCACATCATTAACTTTTTAATTTTTGCATCAATCTCTGAAGGGAATGCCTCGACGATATGATCTGGCTTTGATTCTGCTCATCCTTGTACGCAACAATAGAAGTTATTTACATTGCATAACTTGACCTGACATTTGTACCTTGGCAGCAAAGTTAGACTCCTCACACCAGCGTGTGACATGCTGGTAGAAATTCTGGGAGACTTGTGCTTACTGCTATAATGCAGCTGACACCCACACATTCCTGCTTTTACACTTTCCAAGTCAGCCTATCATTCATTGGTATTATACTGTTTTGGTTTACCAAGATTATCAATACTGTAATTTAGAATTACAATTGACGGAGCACAGTAATGTGGTTTGGTTTTTACTTTGATAAAATACACCTGATAACAAATAGTCAAGACTTTTACTTAACTAGGGTTACTATAACTTTACTCTCTTACATGACTGCTTATGGTTTGTTTTGGTTTGATGGAGCCTTTTTCAGTCACACACTGGCATAGTTTGAAAGAGGGCAGTTTTAATTATTCCATTTCAGAAGTCGACCATAGGCAAATAACTACATTTGTAAACCACCCTAATTGGAATTTTCTTGAGCTGCTTATTCAGCAAGGTGGAGAGGGCTGTGTTGGTTTCCAAGTACAACATTGCTATCATGTTTGAAATGGCTTTGTCTGCGACTAGCAGAGAACGATGATTAAGAGTGACAGGTAAAACCAGCCGAGTCCATCAGATGCGGTGCAACACTAAAGACCTCACGGCATTTACTGTGACATGATCACCAATGCAATGCTTTCAGATGTCTGATATGAACAGCCAAGTTCAACTGCTGTAGTATAACTGTGCTTTCAATAGAAATGCCTGTGCAACATGTATTTTCCTATAGGCCTTCCACTAAAATGAACTAAAATTATCCATAAACAGAAGATTTTACTTTTATTATGTTTTTTTTCTCCTTGGAACAACTGGGTGTGACCTCCTTACACAACACGCTCAGAAGATTTTAAGCATTATTGTATTGTATGTCTTCCCTTTGCGGCAATCATTTTGGTCTGCCATTAGCCATACTATCCAACCCTGAGCAAACATGAAGCTTTTATGACTATATATGGTGCTTCCTAGCTCGAATGCAATAATAAACTGGAAATGAATGCTTTAATTTGTGAATACATGAAGCATTCATGCTGTGGCTCTGTGACAAATATTAGGCAGACAACAAAAGTACACAAATGGAAAGAAATGCAACTACTCCTGACTTGTTTCAGGCATTTTGTCCATGATATTGTCTCAACACAGAGAGAGAGACATGGAAGCTAGTTTTGCTTTATGGGTGTTGGTCGGTTAAAGAGCCAATAAAGAGGTAACAATAGCCCCCTTCATGATAACAGAGTCTCCTCTGATTTCTCACCAGCTGCCTGTGAATAATATTATCAGCCCACCCTTGAGCGAAAACTTACAGGGCGACTCCAGAGTTGTGTGTGTTTCTCTACGTGTGTGTTAAGGCTGTTGAAACGAATTAAAAAAGTTGAATAGTAAAAAAAAAAAAATGCTGAAATTACTATTGAAATGTAATATATTTTTTTTATAAATAGGTTGGCTAACGTTAGCTAATCTCCCTCCTCATGTCACGTCTGATGTAAGTAGCTACGGGAGTGAGAAACCCCTTTTGTGAGGTAACTTTACGTACCGAGTAACGTAGTACAGGGGGGAGTGACAGGCTGCGGCTGGGAATGGAATGGAAATGGAATAACATGACTTTAAAATCGACATCCACCGAGCCAAAATTCTTAAGTTATCAATAGTTAGCTAGCTCGTTCTGGTTTCCTAACTTGGTCGAGAGTTTTGGAGCCTAGCTGGGAGCTTCATGGAGACCGCTAAAGTTAATGTTAGCCCTACAGCTGTCAAGAGTTAGCTTCGACTTTATATATTACATTTTAACAGCTATATTCTCAGTAACGTGACAATCTGCAAGAAACAGGTATCTTATAAATCACTAAAGTCACTAATAGTAGTGGCAGCACCATTTGGCTTAGTTGTCAATGCTTTTAGCATCGTGGCTTGGTTACTTAGCTAACCTAGCTAGTTTATTACAAATCGTTTCGGCTGTGCTTTTTAACATGATGTCATTGTGCTAACCGAGAAATGTTAGCCTTTACAACAGAGCCGCTTCAATACACTTGTTAGATATTAGATAATGTTTCATTACAGAGTTCTATGTTCATTTGTGTTTGGCGTTGTGTGCGTGGTGGAAAATAATGTAAACAGAGAGCGGCGTGTCACAAATGCAATGCGCTGTCACTGCCCGATGTGAGTTGCGCATGCATCACTTTGCGACAAGTAGCCTACTACCTGCTAACGAGAGACTTCTGTAATGTCAATACAATAAAAATTCGTTCACTGCTGGCTACAAGTTAAATACAACAAGGCTGTCACTTGAATGGCGTTTTGAGCTAACGTTAGCAATCAAACAATCATAGATGGCTAAAACTTTTTTGAAATGATTTCTGTCTTCTGTTATTGTTTGTAATGAGAGTTTATTTTATGGATTTCACAAATTTCAGTATGACACAGGGTCACCAACCTTTCTGAAACTGAGAGCTACTTCATGGATATTGAGTCATACGAAGGGCTACCAGTTTGATACACTCTTCTGAAATAAATGTGCTCAGTTTGCCTTTAGTTACATAGTATTAATGTTAAGTCACTAGTGAACACTGATATGTTAATGTCACAATAATATCAGCATGACACAGGTGGGAAACAGATAACATCAATATTCAATGTTCATTTTTAGAACAGGCCTGAGGGCTACTCATGTGATCCTTGGGGGGGCTACCTGGTGCCCGTGGGCACCGTGTTGGTGACCCCTAGGGTGACCAGACATCCCGGTTTGACCGGGACAGTCCCGATTCTCAGTTGCGACACTAAAATGTCCCGGTTTACACCAGCCACTATGAAATTGTCCTGCTTGTCAGCGATTACATAGCCAACGTGGTCTTATTATACCCCGATCGTTAACTTAACCCACATAGACTAATAAAGCGCGGTGTGTGTGTGTGTGTGTGTGTGTGTGTGTGTGTGTGTGTGTGATTCAATCGTAGCGGTCTACATCTGCATAATCTGTGCAGCAGTGTATATTTGTAAACATTGTTGCAATGCCTTTTCTTATGTCTTGTTTAACCAGTCCCTCTAGGATTTTTGTGAGATTTGTGAATGTGAATTCATTCATATCAAAGGAAATTAATTTGACAGACGCGAATTCTGTTTTAACACAATTTGTGATAATGATGTAGGCTACCCACCTTACCTAATGCTTTAGTTGATGTGTTGTTCATGCATGAGGTCATGAATGAGAGGCTATGAACTCATGTAAATTCCTGATGATTCATAAGATATAAAGGAATGAAGTAATGCACAAATCATGAATTAATTCATGCATGAATTCATAATTCATGTACCCTTACGGTAGGTTTCCACACAGCAAAATTTCGCTTTGCTCTCATTGAGGTTGAATGGAGACGAAATTCGCCTTGATTGAGCGAGATGAGAGCGAATCGCCGAGGGGAGAGAAATAAAGTTGACGAAAGTTTAACTTTATTCAAATGAGGACCACTCGAGAACCAATCAGGTCCGTGTGTTTGTGTTTGGAGGCGGGAGTTACAAAAAAAGTCTGACAAAGATGGCGGAGGTTATCAACGCCGTATCATGAAAATTTTGATGTGATTAAAATGTTTCTACACGAACATTGGTACTTCTATCAACACGAATTGTGTTTTATATGACACACAAACTTAGTTAGGGCACATACACCACTAAATAGATCACTGTATATGTTAGTTTAAACACTCAAACTTTTCAGCTAGCCAAAAGCGTTTAACCCGCCATATTTTATTGTTATTTTAGCCAGGCAGCTAGCGGCTACGCTAGCTTCTCATTTTTTACATTTGTTTTTTGGCTTACATTTTATGGTTGTCATAACAGATTTTATTGTCACACGGTAAACAGGGCAAACACACCACCAAATAGACCACTGTAGATAGTTTAAACACTCAAAATGATTCAGCTAGCCAACAGGTCCACCGCTAGCATGTTCGGACATTGCATTTCATTGTAAGCATAGCAAGGCAGCAAGGCTACATAGCCAGGTTACCAGAGCATTTATGAGCTAACATTTTACCGATGGTTTGCTGCTGTGCATTTTTACCGCCCTGTCTTCTGATAGCCTGGGACATTTAAAAAAATGTTGCGGTCTTGCGTGTCGTTTTCGCAACCACGCCCCAGAGGCAAACTTTCGCTTGCCGAAATTCGCGAGGTGTTTCGCTGTGTGGAACCCTACCGTTACCGTAAGTGTTACATAACTTTAGTTCAAGCCTGTGGCAGCAGTTCCAAATAATTTGTTTTGTGCCATGCAATGACAAAAACCTTTTCACAAAGTTTTTCACAAGTTCAGTGAGTGCATTTTCCAAAAGAATGCTTTTTTTAAATATTATTTCTTAGATATGTAGGCTACATACCAAGAAAATTAATGAATATGAACTGAGATACCCCATTATGAGCAGTAGGCCTACGTCTGCTGTTCGCAAAATTGTGTCTAATCTGTCTGTGTCTGTCTGACCTGGGCTGGCACATGTTCACGTTAAAAAGCATGTGCATGCACGAGCACTACGGTCACGCGCAAAGTGTCCCGGTTTTAGTTCCGGGAAATCTGGTCACCCTACGTTATGCCGTAAACTGTTTAAATCTGAGCATGCGCAACTCACATCTGCACTCGACTCACATCGGGCAGTGACAGCGCCATGACGTAGGTCCCCTTCAAGGCCAGGCTGATGTTGGAAGTCCCTCTAGTGGACAGAATGTGTAACAACAGCTGTTTAGTGGCATTGACAATGCATAAGCCTGAGTAGTGTAGTACATATTTATAACAGGCTGCATTTGAGCATTAAATATTTTAATATTATTCAAATAGTTAAAAATAACATGAAATTTGAATGGTATTATAGAAGAAGACTGACCGCTCTTGTGTGTGTGTGTGTGTGTGTGTTAGTGTGTGTTTCAGTGGATGGAGGGTATGTGAAGTGGAGGCGCTCAGACATGTTGAATTCAGGGCGGCAGTCACAAAGTAGCAAGTCGCATTATATTTCGGTGTGTTTTGTAGTGTGGGTTTAAATAGGGGCCATCTCTCTCTCACCCCAGTTGTACTCTCTCTTGGCGCCCACTTGCACACAGTGCTTGCTCTCTTTGGCTCAGCCTCTTTCCCTCCCTCTCCTTCTGTGAGCTAGTTATTCATCCACTGTGTGAGTCAGGGAGGGTGGGGATTCGGAAGACTGCTGTACCAGTCACACTTTGTCAGTTTACTTTCTCATTCCCTTATCCCATCTCTTTCTCTCTCTCTCTCTCTCTCTCTTTCCCTCTCTGTGTTTCTCTTTTTGCTGCTGCTGCCCCAGGCTGCCTGCCTGCCTGCCTGCCTGCCCGCCCGCCCTTATTGTTTACGGAGAGGCTTTGCCGTCTTGTGAAAGAGGAGTCCACGTTGGCTTTTGATGATTTAAGGGGAAAATTCTAGTTTCAATAAGGTAAGTTGCATAATGTTGTATAGAAGTTGAACTAACTTGTGTGGAGTCTGCCTGCATGTTGAGAAGGGAAGGTTTCTGTTCTTTTGGTCATTAAGGATATCCGGCTGTTCTGGTTCAAATATTTTTTTAACTGACACTTTACTGTGTGTTTAACTAATGGGTTCCTCTCAGATTTTTTTGGGTTCATCATTAACTTCTACCTCGTGAGTGTGAGCTCCTTTTTTCCATCCCTATGATTCATTGACATGGCTCTCATAGGAAATCTTCCCCCTCCCTTTCCACGGTTCTCCTTTTTAGATGTGAACCGGCCACCTCGTTGTCAAGGTCACCTACTGTATTGTTGAATTAGTGGTTGTGGTGGGACATACAGAATAAGTAACTGTGTGTTAAAACAACTTGGTCACAGGAATGGATTTGTGTAGCTAAGGGCTGAAAATCATGGACATTTCTGTTGAGTGGGAACACAACTCATTGCCTAAAGGTTGGGTGGTGCATGTCATGTGTCTGCAGCTAAATTGCTTCACTCTGTTATGGGAATACCACAGCAGACACTTTGTGGACCCCTCTCACAGTTATGAGGAAGTTCCTGTCCTCTTGTGGAACTACTACTAATATTGCTGATATAGCTGAACAACAATGACCGTTAAACGCTAAAGTTCAGTTGATCAGTGTGTAATGGTTCAAATTCTGAAGTAACACAAGACTTTAATTGGTGGAGATTAGAAATGGTAACATGGTGTCATTATGTTAGAGTTCACTGATAACTAGGGGCAGGAAATGGTACAGAAGTGTCAGAGCAGTATGGTTCACTAACTGTGGTTGTTCTTGTAACATGGTCTTTGCCAGTTGATTGTGGTTCACTGAGCTGGAATGGAAGGGGCTTTATTTTTCACTTAGGTTACAGAAATATTGTTCTTCTTCCTGTTCATGCCGTCATCATAAGACTATCCCCCTGACTCGCGCAGTCAGTTTTATTATTAGTCTGTATTCTCTGAAGAATCACTTTCAAGTGAGTCACATGTTGCATGTTCATACAGTAGTTTGAACATGAAAACTGGGAGATTTAGATAACTTGTATTCAAAAAGCAAAACCTTCATATTAAATCCTATTTATTTGAAGGATTAAAAAAAAAAAAAAAAAAGTCTCCTTGTGCACTGTTACAGTGTTTACAACCCATTTAATTAAACTCAGAAAAGTTGCTTTTGGTGCCAAAAAACTAAATCTGTTTTCTCATTTATACAAACCTACACTACCAACCTTTAATGCATGACCAACATTATTAAGGGAGAGTTAAGATTTCCTTTTTAAATTTCTACTGGAAACAAATGTGAGGTGGTCAAACTATCACTACACAATTCATGGTCACTGTGTTACAATAACCTCGGCCTTAACCACTTACCTGACCAGGTGGTCACCTGCTTACTTTAACTGTTCAGCATTTCTCCTCAGAACAAGAAAGACTCACTCTACACAACAGACATGATGGTAGTCTTGTCGAAATGTGAGGCGCCTGACCAAATGCCTCGTCATCGGTTCAAAAGCAACCACAGCGTTTTGTGTAAGAGTTTTCTGAAATGTCATGTATCTGATCTCTTCTACAACACCATCATTTGCACTTGTGGTGATAATGCTAAGGCCTGCAAGGAGACAAAACTCCAGTTCAAGTTTTCACCACGTTGGTGGAAGGAAGTTAAGTCAGCAGTGCAGCTGTTACAAATTAGACTGAAATGCTGAACTCAAATCACCTGGAAGCTCAACAAGAAAGAACAACCACAAAGATACTCAGCCGTGCTGTAGACATGCCTTGTGGTTATAGAAAAAGCCTAATGTGGACAAGCTGCAGGCGGTATCTACAAAAGGGAGAGGAATGCTGTTCGGAACCCGTTTTTAACTTTGGCACAATGAATCCACAAAATATTATCCCCTAGCATATCAAGGGCTATTATGTTTTGATTAACCTTTCACAAGTAAACACAAATTACATTTCCTGTTTGACATCCTGTGATAACAGACAGCGTTTTTGAAAAATTGATACTGAAGTTAGCATTCTTAAACTTAGATCCAGCTCATTGTTGGCAAAATGCATAGCTGTCTTTATGCTGTATCCCTTCTTGCTGTTCACCTGAGCAGCACCCTTGATAGCTCCGCTCCCTGCTCTTCATTCCTCAGCATGAAATCATGAGCTGCTAATTATATTGGCTTAAGGCTGGCTTTTCTTCAAGGCCTCGGGCAGTGAAAACTCGGAGCATTGTAGATTGTGTAACAATAGCGTGGTGGGAGGAGACCGCTCCCTGTATGTCCTACTTTGTGAACACTCTTTATAGTTTACACTTGAAATGGTAAGCCTTTGTAAACAGAAAAATATGCAGGTCTGAAAACCATAGCAACATTGATGTGTACTTATTTGTAGATGAACTGATAGATTCAGTTTGCAGTGGCAGTTCTCCAATAAATGTGGTTGCTACATAACAAGAAGCAGTACTTTTTGGTTTTAAGGATCTTGGATATCAATGTCGGGGTTCTGCGGTTTGTGATTTTAGTTCAATGATCCTTTTTGCTACTTTCCCTTTTTTGCTTCCAGTTTGGTACATTTGAGGAGAGCAGTTTAGCTTGACTCCTACACACAAACAGCAGTCAAGTGCCGCCTAACTGTGGGATGAGGGATGCCCTCCCAGTTCCCTGTAGCACCTCCTCTCTGATATCAGGCCATGTCTGACGAATGGTTGGAGCAAAGCATCCTGGTATTTATTGTTGGGACTGTTTGTTTGGTGAGAGATGAGCTGCTCTTAGACTTAGACTTAGACTTAGACTTCTCTTTATTGATCCTTTTGGGATAACTCCTGCAAGGAAATTAGATTTTCAGTAGCTTAAAAAACACTTAATAAAGAGGTATAAAAAATACAGTATAACACTAAACTTTTAGCTAAATATAGGAAGTAAACAAAAAGTTAATAAACAAACCGTAAAAAAAAACAACCAGTTTAAATAAAAACCAGATAAATAAATATAAATATATAGGACTGTGTATGGCATTGAGTTATTATACAGTGAATAAATGACATTTAGCATAAATAAAATTAGCAGTTAAGAGCAGTTAGAGTGTCTGGGTATGTATGGGAGTAGATTATTTATTAATTAATTGCACAGTGAATTAGTGAGTGGCTACCACTCCTTCCTGTTCTGTTCTGTTCTGTCCTGTCCCCTTTACCCTATTGTGAGGAGTTGTAGAGTAGGAGTATTCTGTCCCGGTGATTTCAGTCCCACTGAATCAGGACAGTGTCAAAATGCTTCTCCTTGAAGGCATTTATCGGTCACAGGTAATCACCAGGAAGACCCAAGAAATGAATAAGACGTGATTTCTTTTTTTCAAAGTTTTTATGTTATCCATTCTTGAAGAAGAATACTGTTGAATTTTATTGTTTGATGTCTCTAGGAAAAGTGAACCACTTTTTAAGCCGTAAGGTTTCAAACAGATGGGGAAGCATAATGGTACATTTGACCTACTTTTACACATCCAAAAAGATGTCAGAGATGTGCATCCTTTTTGCTGTCATGGGAGTGGTGGAAGGATTGCTGCTTTGTTTGGCTTTGACAAAAAGTAACGATGAGCTTTATTTTATTTATTTTTTTGTTGTTGCAGATAATTGGGTCACAACAACACAAGACGGCAAACATGCTTCAAGAGATTCAGGCGATGGGCTCACATGCCATGGATATCTACGACTACCTCTTAGCGGGAATTGGTAGGTGATTTACCTGACTAAATACAGAAGATCACTCTTTTTATTTTTGTTGTCTAATGTATTTGTTGTCTTTTCTTTTTCTCTTTTTTTTTTTTTTAGATCCACGGCTGAAGGAATATCCACTGATGCAGAATCCTATTCCCATGTCCTCAATATTGCTGTGTTACCTATTCTTTGTAATGTACCTTGGACCTCGCATAATGGCCAATCGAAAGCCTTTCCAGCTAAAGGAAGCCATGATAGTCTACAACTTCACGCTAGTGGCACTGTCAGTATTCATTGTCTACGAAGTAAGGCACTGCTACTTTACGTCTCCAACATTTAAAGACTTGTAATTAAGTTACTCTCCACACATTTTAAACCTTTCATGTGTTGACGGGGCTTAATTTGTGTAGTTTTTGTGTAATTTTTATCTGTAAGGATCACTTTTTTTGTTACTTTGTACCTATGACTACAAACCAAGTAAATAAGGTGTTATTATTTAGTTCCTGATGTCTGGTTGGGCCACAACATATACCTGGCGATGTGACGCAGTTGATACGTCTGACAGTCCTCAAGCACTTCGAGTAAGTCCCCTCTAACTACTTTGTCATGTACAATTCCTCATTTAATGTGAAGTGAAATGATTATTTTACCGAGTCTTTGTTCTCCTCACCAGATGGTCCGAGTGGCCTGGCTGTTCTGGTTCTCCAAGATTATTGAGCTCATCGACACAGTACGTTCAGTCTTTTAGTTGATCGCCTTGATGTGCAGTTTTGGTCTCAACGGCTGGGCTTTAACTAATCAATAACCTCTTTCGGTCAGATGTTCTTCGTTTTGAGGAAAAAGCACGGCCAGGTCACCTTCCTGCACATCTTCCACCACTCCTTTATGCCCTGGACCTGGTGGTGGGGAGTTGCCTATGCTCCTGGTGAGTACACATTAACAAAATCGTGATATTTATTTTTTTATTTTTTTGAAAATTAATAATGGAAGGAGCATCAGCAGGTTGTAGCATTGTTACGTCATCCCGCAAACCAATCTTGTAGCTACACGTTGACCTGTACAATCAGCAACACTGTCCTCCATTTGGTTTCTGCTTGTCTTGTTAAAGAACCCATAAAGAAGCTTGTGCAGGCTACCTATAAAGTTTTTAGTTCTGCTTAGTCATATGAAAATGATTAACCAAGAGTCTCTGACCTTGCGAGATAAATCAAGAATGTAGAGGCCATAGAGGTTTTACTCCGAGGTTGTTTGGCTACAACGGTCTGCGTCGGCCTAATCCTGTGTGATTATTACCCCAGGTGGAATGGGATCTTTTCATGCCATGGTGAATTCCTCCGTCCACGTCATCATGTATTTCTACTACGGCCTTGCTGCTGCTGGACCACGCTTCCAGAAGTTTTTGTGGTGGAAGAAATACATGACTGCCATTCAGCTGGTACAAACACCCTATTCTCTGCGGTTTTCTGTGATGTTTATTGTTTAGTAAATAATTCATTTTTAATTTTAATTCTGCTACTTGTAGGCTTCAGGGATCAGCTCCAGGACAGCATGATGTAGCTTGAATGCATGTTCTGACTGCATGTTTTTGAAATGCCAAGTTAATCTCTCTGCTCCAAAGGCACAAAGACAAATTCCTCCACATTTATTTATGGTAAGTGCTTGGCTGACTCGTGATTTCTTCCCAACAGACCCAGTTTGTCCTGGTATCTCTCCACGCTACCCAGTATTACTTCATGGACAGTTGTGACTATCAGTTCCCAATGGTGCTCCACCTCATCTGGATGTATGGAACCTTCTTCTTTGTGCTCTTCTCCAACTTCTGGATCCAAGCTTACGTTGAAGGGGGTTGGGTTCAAGGAGTAGCGTATGAGGCGTGCTAATAACGCACACCTGTCCACCGCACCACACAGTGCGACGAGCCTCAACCTGCAAGGCCCAGCAGCACTCTGCTCCCCGCACCATGCACTGCGTGTTGCAGTGCCTTGGGTAGCACCAAGTGTCGTGGTCAATGTATTTCTTTCTATTTTGCGGTGTTTCTTTTTCGGTTTTGTGTTATTTCTGGTGACGTCCCATTTATTTCAGTTATTTTTTGCTTCCATTTTCTTCTGTTTTTTCACCATTATCTTCCACTGGTTCTTCCCACTGTCCCTCACGGGCTTCCACGGCCCCTTTTCTGACCTCAGTTATCATTTTTTAGTTCTTTTTTCTTGTTTTTGTGTATTTATATATATGTTAGTTTTCTCTAATACATATTGTGTGTCAGTATTTTTTTTTGCTGTCTCTGTCTGTCTCTGTCTTGCTATCCGTGTATTCTTTGTTCCTCGTGTCTGTGTAACTACACACGGATCCACTCATCATCCTTCACCGTGCTCATGTCTGTGGGTCTGTGTTTTTCATTCCTGTCATGTATTCTCATGTTTGTTGTTTATGTTTATTGTGTTATGTTGTTTCTTGTGTG